>NC_071282.1:17049160-17239160 GCF_023375685.1 Ictalurus furcatus
TATGAGAGAAATTAAACACACCCTGTCCTCGGAAAATAAATGAACTCCGGGATGGTTAACGGACTTAATCGTCGATAATCGTCGATTATTTAACCCATAACTGCACGTCCTGAACTGTTCAGCATGAGAACTGCATTAAGGTTTGATTGGTCTACTTAGCATTCTCGACTTCTGTACTATTTCTATTTTTGGACGCGGTGTGCAAGTCAGCATAGTACTGCATGTTTGTTGAGGATATCGGTCCATCATCATTAAGGCAGCCTGCGTGCCTTAAAGACATAACGGACTAATGACTGACGCCGTGTCCCAACCGTTTAATCCTGATGCTTCTCATAAAAGCCTGCAGCTTCCAAAAACGGTTCAAATAAGCACCTGTGGAGATGTGAAGTGACATGACCAGCCTGGGGCGAGTGAACCTGATACCGAGGAAGTCCGTTAAGAAGGAGGAGCTGGAGAGCAGAACGGCGCTGTAGCACAGAGCAACGAGCGTGTAGAGCAAATCCATGCCTAGTCCATGCATTCCACCCAACGGTGCTGTAACAATAACAACAACAACAACAACAACATCAAAATACCGATCTCTCATTACATCAAACTGGAACTGATTCAGTTTTCCACTTCCCCAATGTGTGCTTCTATACTTTTGCGCAGGATCTATCTATCTATCTATCTATCTATCTATCCCATACGTATATCCTAACATCTGCATGTATAATCTGTATGTACGTGCTTTGACCAACTTTGTTTCAATTCATTTTAAGTCATATATCATTTGTACAGTAATTTTAACAAGGCCATAAAGCAGCTTTACAGAAATCTGGATGTAGATTTAGATGCCTAACGAGCAAGCCAGAGATGACAAAAAAAAAAAAACCTCTCTGAGATGAAACGAAGAAGAAAACCAGACTCACAATTTTACCCATCCTCTTCTGACTGACCTGGATAAGAGATGTTTCATGCTAGATCTGTATGCTATAAAGTAAAACAGTACTAAATGTGTTGAAAGGATGTGTAGTACGAGCGTATCGTGAATAGGAGTCACGGGAAACTCTTTGTTAAAAGTAAAACTAAGGAGGGGGAAAGAAAAAAAAAAAAGAAAGCGATTCGAGTTTACCAAAATGGCCGCCTTCGGCTAAACATCAGGAAATGACATCACTAAAGAACTGGATGCTGTTTGAGACAGATACTTATACAAAACGTTTTCCCTTACTCTAAACTAGCATTTCAACATCTGAACATCTGTTCAATAAATATATTCATTATAAAATGTTCCTAATTTGTATTTGGTGCCAAAATGAATATGACGCTAATCACACCAAAGTGAAGTGAAGTGAAGTGTGTGGTACCGGTATTGGAGAGGTTCTGTGCAGCGTGTAGTGTAAAGGCCACTCCGTAAATGAGCTGGTTCGTGCCTGTCGTGTTCTGCACTTGGATCCAGTTCGGGTCGGCGATGGCGGTGCAGAGGGAAACCAGCGTGAAGCACTGACACACAGCGGCCGGGGATAAACTCAGCGTCAGCGGCATGGCTACAGGGGAAAAAAGACAAAAAATTATTTATTTATTTATTTATTTAAATAAATCCTAATCAGTGTGATTACCACGGACAAGAATGCAACGTCTGTTTACTCAATACTCTCTTTTAAGACCAATCTTACTTGGTACTCAGTAAGTGAGCCATGTTGAAAAAATGCCCACTAAAGTTTCGCAACACTTCAGTAAGGCCGCCAGGAGAAATTCCCGGAACAGCAGCAGATAATTATTGCTGCAGAAGACATTTCATTCATACTTCAACACTCCCCGAATGTGCATTTACTTGCCAGGAGGTTAATCTGCACAGGACGGGTTGTACAGTACAGAATATCGTGTTATTTCAAGGTTGTAGGTTGTTATTTTAATCTTAATAACTGAAAATGTGTCTCGTCATTAGTTAACAATTCACCATTTCAAGATGTTATGTCATTATTTTGACATAACAAGACAGGTTGTTATTTTGTTATGTCTTCCAGACTCATCCTGTCTACTTGACATCTTGATATTTCGAGGTATTACCTCATTATTCTGACGTAATATTAATAATCTCGTTTTAGATGTAGCGCCACTGGAATTCTACTGGAATGGCTGGTAATTCACTCAAATGCATTTTGCTTATATTCTGATGTTTTCGACAACTTCCTTGCATTAACGCATTTCAACCAGAGTGGTCTCGGAATCCCAGTGGCGGCTCAACCGTACTGGCAGGTTAAGCAGTGAAACCTGCTATCTGATCGACATAAGCCGACATTCAGGTGATATGCTCAGCTTTCCAGATGTTGCACCATCGTATTTAGCTTCTATAGAGGTATTTCACCTAGTGGTCAAAAATGGGAACTGCAACAAGCACTAATTGCTCATTGGGACAAGAATCACACTGCCCCATACTCAGGGGAGAAGGACAAGCTTGCCAAATTGAGCTAGTTAAAAAAAAAAAAAAATACTCTGTGGCCACCAAGATCTTGTTTTATAGCAAATAATCCTAACACATTTCAATAAACAAAGGAAAAGTGCAGACATGGTATTTATGATGTACAGAACCATTTCTATTGTAAGATATATTGCAAAGACTGGAAAAAGGAAAGGTGGGGGGTTTAGGTGTGGATAATGTCCCTTATTTCCCACGGAACGGCTAGGTTCAGGTCTTTCGAGGAAGGGAAACACACCTGCTGCTCAAAACAAAGGTTAAACAAAGCTCAAAACGAGCTGCCAGGCTGTACGCTGGACGAAATAAGATTAAGTAAGATTATTATAGGGTTACTCACTAGATTGACTAAATTCACTATAAGTCAAATGTCATAAGTCTCTCAACTTCAATTTGTCTGAGGCTTATAATGTCATTATTAATGTCGTCCCGCACCCCAAAATCATTCAAATCCTTCAATATAGTTCCATAATGCTGCTTTAATCCATTATATTGAATAAAACTGGTATTCTCTGTCAGGGTTAAGCAGACAGACACATTTATTTTTGTCCTTACACGATGCCCTGATGCGCATGCCTTGGACATTAAAATGTATCAAATATCCACACGCGTGCTAATTTTAAATATGAGTAAGTAGTACTGTGATGGGAGGGGTGAGTATTTACTGTGGAAATAGGTCTGTGTAATGTTCGGTGTTTGTATATTGATCTCTTAAAGAAAAGACATGTATTTTCATACTTCACTTTGTCTGATATACATTCAGATAGCGTTTTCAGTAGAGATGGCACAGATCCGACATTCAGTAAATATATCGGGCCAGTACCAGCAAAAAAAAAATAATAATAATAATAATAACAATAATAAATGAATAAATAAGAATTTTTAAAAGGTGTATGGGATAGCGGAGAAAACATATTGATTGGAACATGATTATTTCGCATTGTGCAGCTGTCACATGTTTGGCTGATTAGATATCTGCAAGTGTTCCTAATAAAGTGGATGCTGAATGTATATCTTTATCCATCCATCCATCTTCTGTACCGCTTATCCTTACTGGGTCGCAGGGAACCTGGGGGTGTACTACAGAAAGATTCTAACTTTAGAATCCTATCTTATCTGTTTGGTAACCATGGCAATTTCACTTAGGACCTCATTTAGGACAAAAGCTATTACAGATTAACATTTCCTAAGCAAATTATCTGATCTTAACTACAGATAAAGATAAAGACAGAAAAAGGATATTACAGAAGCAACCTAACATGACAAAAAAATCCTTAACTTTAAGACAACCCCACTGGTGTCCTAACTTAAAACTTACTTGAAAGCCAACGATAGTAGTCACGTTACAACAGCCACGCTCGAGAATGGCGTTACATTTATTTATGATACAAGACGAAGAACTGCGATGTTCGACGGCGGAAAGACTTTTGGAGGAGCCAGATGATGTGCTGTGCTTTGAAAACAACGGGACAACACCGATAAACAGTTACAGACTTCCACGGAATACGATAACGCAGTTAGCACAAGAAGTGCGACCAACATTACAGACGCCAACGAAGCGTCACGGAGCGTTACCGGTCATAGTGCAAGTGATTGAACGATTCGACATACTCCATTTTTAAAGTGGAAAGTTTACTTCACAGTTCTTGGTTGTAGGTGGTTGCTTGGTAACGGACCTGAGAGTTGATTATCGGACTCGATGGAGCAGTTGAAGACTTCTTAACTAGATTTTGTTAAGAATCCTAAACCGAGTGAAGATTTGCTTCTTGTAATACGAATTTAACTGATCAGGAGCCTATCCCAGGGAGCACTGGACACAAGGCGGGGTACACCATGGATGGGTTCCCAATCCATCGCAGGGTACAATCACACACACACACACACACACACACCCGTTCATACACTACGGACACTTTTGGACACGCCAATCAGCCTACCATGCGTATCTTTGGACTGACGGAGGAAACCGGAGTACCCGGAGGAAACCCCCGCAGCACGGGGAGAACATGCGAACTCCACATACGCAGTACCACGGCGGGATTCGAACCCTCGACCGTGGATATTTTATACTCTTGGCCACACCCGCAGACAGTATACAATAACAACTTAAAATAAATGTTAAGTGTTGTAATGTCTTATTCTATTGGATTTGCTTTCGGACAATAGGCTGCAGTTCTGGACAGGCCAAGAACGAACCACAGCTCAAAGGTTTGAGCCAGAGAAAGTTGTTTTAACCAAAAATGTAGATTTTTTTTTTTTTTGTGTGTGTGTGTGTGTGTGTGTTAATTATTTACTGTCTTCATCATCATCATCATCATCATCACCACATGTTAACATGGAGACAGTGTAACATGCTGAAAGCCACTGCTACAAATGAAATCATCCAGTTATAGATCACAAGGTTTTCATTTAAAACTGCTACATGGATTTAGAGTCTTGGAAAAGATCCTCAGTCAAATAATCGTGCTTCTGAATCCACCCTGAAGATCCAGTGGATTTAATCATGCTTTTAAACGCAGCAGGAAGAGAGATTAAATTCCATCTAAAGACAAATAGAAATCCCGTGACAGTGCACATTGACTATTCCAGGGTTTTCATTCATTTTCATAATAATAATAATAAAAGAATACAACAGAATTGATCCTAGATACTCACTCACCTGCACAGTTTTATCTCCTTTTTCCCCACATCACCAGATAGACCTATATTTAATGAGGACAATCAACTATCTGACAGCTTGATGTTTACAATGAAAACATTTTAATCTCCCGGATGTCCGGATGTAGCCCGAGGCATAGGACATAACGCAAAGCACAAACACTGGAATAAAAATACATTTAAAAATTAAAATAATAATGAAATAAAATAAATAAACCCGTTTTTTTTTGTTTAACTTCTCGAGCAGAAGCGAAACAAAACTGGAGTCCTTTCTGGCGACACGATGAGGCTCAATCCTCAATCACACTCTCTGGGATAGTAAGTGCACTACATAGGTTGTATTGTCTATCCCTGGGTAGTGGGTTTGTATAGCGAGTAAGCAGGCGTTTGGAGTTTAACCTCGTTGCGTAAGATGACTTTATATACAGGGATTTAAAGATAACAGCGACCCCGTGTGGCCGACCTGAGAAACAACAACCGTGAATAAATATATATAAATAAATAAATAATGAGTGAAATCAGCTGACTGGTTGATTCATTTCCGTTACTGTGTACACAGTGTTCTTGGATGTACAAACTACACAAAACATGTTAATTAGCTTATATTTTTACGTTATTATGATGATTATTGTTGTTGTTGTTGTTAAAAATGACTATTTATTAAGTAGATCATTATTTATTAAATGCTGTCATTACTATATATTCAACTCAATTCCATTCTATTTTTATTCACAAAGCAGCTTTACAGAAATATATCAATTCAGGATATAAATTTTACGTTGATCTCTAATGAGTAAGCCAGAGGTGACGGTGGTAAGGAAATACTCCCCGAGAAGACATGAAGAAGAAACCTTTGAGAAGGAACAAGACTCGAAAGGGAACCCATGCCCATCTGGGTGAACAACGAAGAGTACGATTATAAATAATTACCTTCTATAACTGTGTACTACGTGGTCAAAAAGTGCAGTTGTATAAATAACCAGGAAATTCGTTACAGTTCTCACAGGAAGTGTGTTTCGTTCAAGTTATCGCCAGTTCGCTGGTGATGGAGACTCGAGCAAAACTGTTCATGGTAATTGCAGTCCTAAAGTTATGGGAACAAAACTGTCGATATCAATTGCAGTTCAAAGCCATCTACAAGATTTTTAAGTGCTACCATTCGCAGTAATCTCATTGATGTTTAGGCTGCACCATGTGGGGCCATCTTCAGCAGCAACGAGGAGTACCTAATGAAAAAAACGATTCACAAAAAGCTCGACTAAACAAATGTTTTCAGCCTGGACTTAAACACTGAGACCGACTCTGAGTCCCGAACACTAATTGGAAGGCTGTGCCATAACTGTGCAGCTTTGTAAAAGAAAGCTCCGCCCCCTGCTGTAGCCTTCACTATTCAAGGTACCAACAAAGAGCCTGCACCTTTATCGCCACTATTATTATTAATCATATATCACAATTGTAAAACTTTGTTTAACACACTCTGAACTGCATTCAGCTGATATTTCTATCCTCTAGTCCCTCTTTGCTCTTATAATAACCTCCATTCTTCTGTTTCACTGTCCAATGAGACAATCCCAGTCATTTCTACACCTCCTGGGTGACTTCTTACACTGGATAAAATCTGTAAAGGTTCATTTCAGACACCTTGTATTTTACTGGAAATTAAATCATGCTTTTTTTAAAAAAAAAAAAAAAAAAAGGGTTAATATTGTTATTATTCATAAACACACGCACACACACACAACATTCACACATTAGAAATACCAATATGAATAATAAAAACTTTCAGATAGTTCCTCTTTTTAAATTTATTCCTGGTCTTAAAGACATTAAATCTAAGAATAACAAGTGGAAAAAACCCTGACGTTGACCGTAAAGACGAAAAGACTCATGAAACCACCAAACATCGTTCAGTCGACTTTTATTTAAAAGTACGTCTCTCACAAATGTAATCAGTGTGGTCGGAAATGCTGCACGGTGTCTGTTAATCTTGCTGAGTGTGTGTGTGGCTATAAAAAAAAAAAAAAAAAAAAGAGTGTATTCAGGAGGTGGTGTGAATCGTAGGACTCAGGTTGATGAGCATGTTACTGGCTTGCACGAGTTCAGATATGGAGACTCTTCCTCTCTGTTTGATGAACTGAGCCACGGCGTCCATCTCCTCCGGAGTGATGAAGATAAACTTCCCCCTGTCGTCGATCACTCCTGCAGACGGCAGAAAACCGTCGGCGGAAATAAGCAGAACATCAGAAGGATGTTTACTTAGTCAGTAAGTGTCACTAAATTTTTTATTTCTTTTTTAAATTGATTTTCTTCACAGTTTTACGTCTTTAAGCTCACAAACCTGTAATTGTACCTTCCGCTATCAGGTCCTGCAGCCTGGCGATGGCATCCTACAACAAACAGAAAAGCCACTTTATATACGCACTACCTGTCAAAAGTTTAGACACACTCATTCCTTATGTTTATTTCCACATTTTATAATAATAATAATAATAATAATAATAATAATAATAATAATAGTCATCAAAACTCTGGAGTAACACAAATGCAACTATGGGAATTATGTTGTGATAAAAAACCCCAAAATAAATCAAAATAATTTAGTATTTTAGCATCTTCAAAGTAGACACGCTTTTTGCCTAGAATTTCCAGAAATGTATTCTTGGCGTTTTCTTGAGGAATTTCCCTGAGATGATTTTAAACAGTATTAAAGGAGTTCACACCGACGCCGGACTCTTATCGGCTGCTTTTCAGAATATTTCGCTTCTGAGTCGTCCGTTTAAATAAAGATTTTTTTTTTTTTTATAAATAAAATGTTAGTTTTCTAATGAAAGAAACGAATACGTCGGCACGATTATATTTTCCATCTACAACACCGATTTCAAACATTTTATCATACACCTTCAGATCAAAAGGTTTTTAAGATCATGGGAAACATTCCAGTCAAGTGTCCACAAACTTTTGACCGGTGCTGTGTATGTAAATCTTTATAAAATCTTCAGTAAGTGGTTTGTCTTGGTCAGGGTGGTGGTGAATCCAGAGCCTGTCGCAGGTACACTGGATGGTTATAAATTACATTCTGCTTTAATAGTAATTCTTTCAGAACTAAAACAATAGTTTGACATTTTTTTTAGACCCGTGTGCAATGTGAGTTTCAAAATACAACCACGTTCCCCCCAAGCATAAGGGACGTCAACAAGGACGTGCTTTTTCTAATACGCACCTGGGTGCGCATTTCAAAATGAGACGCCAAGTCCTCTAACAGCACCACCTTGGAGTCCTGCAAAAACACAGCAGTTAAACACGTAAGAAACAGCAACATGAGAAACAGAGCGATAAATTAAATATGTTTAAATGAACGAGAGAACGATTCTGTACCTTCACGTACTGGATAAACTCTTGGAGCAGGTTGCGAGACTGACAGGAAATAAAGAGCAGAAATGTCAAATCTTCGAAGATGAGATGGTGATCTTCGTAAAAAAAAATTATTTAGATTTTTTTTTTTAAAGTATTATATTGTGTGTGAAATCGGTGTGTTAAAGCAGAACTAAAAATCAGAGTCGTCACCTCCTGTTCGGTCAGCTCCTCTGCTTCTCCCTGCTCCTCGACGACGAAGGATGCTTTGAGTTTCTGATACTCCTCTTCCTCTTTCCTATCCTGTTCCTCTTTAGCACGACGCTGCTCCTCCTCCTGACAGAGCCACGGGAAAAAATTAAAAAATAAAATAAATAAATAAATGCACGTGTTGGACCAACAATGATTCCCTGGTTACATATGTGATAATTAGAGACTAATAAATATTAAAATTTATTTATATACTAATCTGATAACTAAAATAATATTTCATTTGAACTCTTAATGGAATTTGACCCGGAGATGCATGGGAAAGTGGTAAGACACCCATATAAAACAAAAAAAACACAACAACAAAAGTATTCATAAACATTAATGGAGTGTAGTGACACCTGGTGGCTACTCCGAGTACTTCAGCTTTACACTGACCTCTTTCTGTTCCTGCAGTCTCTCTTTCTCTTCTTCTTTCTTTCTCTCCTGCTCTCTCAGCTCCTGCATGCGCTTCCTCTCCTCTCGCTCCTCCATCTCCACCTGCCACACACACAAAGAAAAGAAAAAAAAAAAAAACCACTCATCACAGCGGGACTTCTTTTAGACTGTAAAATAACACGCACATCGTGTTTGACTTTCATCAACTGTTTGGGACACAAAGACAGTTTGCGTTCATGCCCCAAAATGTAATATAAATGTGACCCAAAATCAAAGTGGAAAAGAATTTGATAAACACTGAAAATGCAAGCATGAATCTGATGTATTTTGATCAAACTGCATGGATTCGTTAAAACCATTAGGCATTAAGTCACAATTAAGTCAAAGGGATGACTCGAAAAAGCTAATATTAGAGCGGAGTTAAACGGCCGACTCGAAGAGCCGAGTATTAGAGCAGAGTTGAAAAGCCAAGTCAAAGAAATGACTCAAAAAGCAAAGCTGAGACAAAGAGCCGAGTATTGGAGCCGAGTATTATAGCAGAGTTGAAGAGCCGATTCGAAGAGCAGAGTCAAAGAGATGACTCAAAGTCCCATGTATTGGAGCCAAGTATTAGAGCCGAGTCAAAAAGCCAAACGACACATAACTAGCTTGAATGATCTACAGCAACTGAGCAATTGCTTGGCTTATGAATGATTGTTGTTTTTAAAGGGTCACTAAAGTAAATTAATTAACACTGATCAACTGCAGATTCGGAATGCACTTGGAGACTGTCTGAGCAGGGCTGTTGTTAAAAGCACTATACAAATAAACAATAATTAAAATATTGCTGTTTTGTCACTCGCTAGTGCAAACACTGTGAGATGTCCATAATCTCCCACCTCTCTCTGCGCTCTCCTGGCTTGCTTTTCCTCCAGCTTCCTCTGCTTCTTAGCGCCCACTTTCCCTGTAGCCTGAGGTCTCTCTTCAGCCTGGGGACTTTCAACCTCCTCATCTTCATCTACCTCTACATCAAGGTTTTCTAAAAAAACAACAACAATAAAGACACAAAACACACCATTTAGATGAGAAATAGCACACATAGAGGATTTCACCAAATGGAAATTGTTTGTACCAATCTCGGGGGCATCTCGCTGTGCACGTCTCTGTGCCATCATCCTGTCCAGGCCTCGGCGACGGCGTGGCATTCCTGCTCCTCGATCCTCTGCCAAGCGTGGCGGCGGTGCAGCAACGCGTGCGATGACATTCTGCCGGTCCTCACGGTCAGCTACTGACAGACAAAGCAGACGAATCGTTTACATTATCAAAATAATCCAGTCCATCATTTTATTTCATAAAAAAAATAAAATAAAAAAGTTCAAAGAGTGTGTTCCCTTAAGCGAATGAATCTTTCATAGCTGGCAACATGTACACGATAAAGGAAATACAACAGACATCTTGCACTAGAAACCTGGATCATTTGACTCACTAATAAGAGCCGACTCTTCCGACTCCCAAGTTGCACACGAGTGCATACAGGACATCAACAAGCAGCAAATTGCCTCATACACACAGCTGAGATTCACTCTCACACACCTCACCCTCAACACTAACCTGTGGATACATTTTAATTCATTTACTCAAGAATTACGGCAGTGCATACATTACAAAATATGAAAAACACTCAAACGGCTCGTATTTGCGACTCAGCTGTCAACGTTCACCCAAAAGAGCCGTTTTTCGTGTATGTGAAAAGAGCCGA
Organism: Ictalurus furcatus; assembly: GCF_023375685.1. Taxonomy (NCBI): domain Eukaryota; kingdom Metazoa; phylum Chordata; class Actinopteri; order Siluriformes; family Ictaluridae; genus Ictalurus; species Ictalurus furcatus. The sequence continues at coordinate 17,060,011 of NC_071282.1, forward strand.
CTCAGAGAGTTGATTCTCTGAATCAACTCAAAGAGTAGGGCCACCTAGGAGAGCCGATTCAGTAAACCGACTCCTTCGCTAACGACACACCACTATTACACGTAGCTGACATGGACGTACTGTATATATCGCACATTGTTGCAAATATTCCTGCCATTCTGCTGTTAAAACGTCAACAGACGGAATGTCGAAGACTTTCTCCAACATCTCAATATAAACATATTCTGACAACTCGAGCGAGCGAGCCGGCTAGTTAGCGTTTAGCTTTCTGGGAAATAAATAAATAAATAAACAAACTTGTCGGGATTTCTTTAGCGAGGTTTTACTCTCACCTTCTGTTGTGCTTCCACGGATTTTCACGGCGAATATGATCAGAACGATTAAAATCGCCGCTGCTACGAGATAAACAACGACATCCATTGCAGCTTCAATACAATTTATCTACATAACCACATTCGACAGCACTGACGCCACTTATGCCTGTGTGTGTGTATTATTTTATTTTAGAGCGCCACCCAGCGGCCCGGAGGCGCCATGTTCCACAGCCTCAATCCTCTTCTGCAAGTGTAGTGTACCACATGACGTGTTTACCAACTTTTATTAAATCTTCCCATCCTATATTATTCATTTTAAAGAACATATAATAAAACAAATTTTGTAGTCATATATGAATACTATCAGCATTCTTTATCCTCTTTCGACAGAACGAGAGGAAAATAACTTTTTGTTTGTTTACGAGTCTTATGGAAATGCGTGGAGCTTTTCTTAATTTTCCCTACATATTGTTTATTCTAAATCAAGCTGCAAATCCAAATAACCTGTTTTCAGTCATTAAAACTTTTAGTGAGCATGCCATACTCGTATTAGTTATGCAAAATGGTTACAACTATATATTTAAGCTAAACAAATATCTAGAGAGATAGGCGGATACAAAAGTACGAATAAAACGAGCAAATAAGCTCAAATGACAAACAATATAAAAGTGGAAAAGATTTTAATGTTGTTAGCTCAGTTAAAAATCCTGGAAAATGTTTGATAGATTGGTTTGGTGGAAAGAAATTCAAATGTTGTTACTCATTCATCTAACTTTCCCTGAATGCAGGACAGACTGGAAGAACGTTGAATCAGACTAACCTAAAAATGTCCTCTGAAGGGCATCCTAATGATGAGTTGAGCCATTATTGTATAATTTAATACTCAAAATTAGTAACACTTATGCTATTAACAGTGATGCACTTGGAAACGATAGTCACAAGCAAAGTAACATCTGTGTATCTTTACTGATGAAGTTTGGCGCTTCCGAACATCAGGTCTGACTCGTACTGGTTCTGCCTGCTTGCTGGGATGGTTTACGTTGTAAATTCTTTCAGTGCCCAGGATTTTGTTGCGACCTCCTGCTTCAGTCTGGAATATTCCTCCGCCAGGACTTCAAACTCCCTGCCGTAGATCTCGAAGGACGCCAGTCTGGACTCCAGCGACTGTTTCTCCATGTGGCACGCCTTCAGCTCAGCACTGAGCTTCTCCCTGAGAGGAGAAGCGAAGAAAAAGTCACAGTAAATAAGTAATAATTTAATACGTTTTATTTATACTGGAAATAAAGAAAAAGAAAGAAAGAACGGCAAGGTAAAAAAGGAAACAGAACGCAAATGGAAGATAAAACAGTAAGGAGAAAAAGTAGGACAAAGTAAAAAAGAAAGTAAAATAGAAGAAGTTAAATAGAAGAAAGTTAACTCAAACTAAAAGGAATAAAGAAAGTGCAAAAAAGAGCAAATGGGAAGCAAATGTGAAGGAAAGATGAAATGGAAAAGAAAATAGGGAGAAGAATGAAAGTGCATGAAAGGGCAAAAGAAAAAGAAAGAAAGAAAGAAAGAAAGAAAGAAAGAAAGGGCATAAGAAAATGAAAGAAAGAAAGCAAAAGAAAGAAAGAGCATCAGAAAGAAAAAGGGCATAAGAAAGAAAAAGAAAGGGCATAAGAAAAAAAGAAAGAAAGAGCATAAGAAAGGGCATAAAAAGAAAGAAAGAAAGCGCATAAGAAAGGGCATAAGAAAGAAAGAAAGAAAGAACATAAGAAAGGGCATAAGAAAGAAAGAACATAAGAAAGGGCATAAGAAAGAAAGAAAGAAAGGGCATAAAGAAAGAAAGAGCATAAGAAAGGGCATAAAAGAAAGAAAGAAAGAAAGCGCATAAGAAAGGGTATAAAAAGAAAAAGAAAGAAAGAGCATACGAAAGGGCATAAAAAGAAAAAGAAAGAAAGAAAGAAAGAGCGAAAGAAAGAATGAAAGAAAGAGCATAAGAAAGAAAGAAAGAAAGAAAGTCCATAAGAAAGAAAGAAAGGGCATAAGAAAAAGAAAGAAAGGGTAATGCTCTGATTTAACACATTGATTTAACATTTCCACTTGAGGTACATCTTCATGTTTATGCTGAAAGAAAGAAAGACGGAGTGGTTTTGTTAAAGACGGAGTGATGAACTTTACTCACGTGATTTTCTGATGCGCTGCGATCTTATCTCGTGTGTAGGAGTCGAGCTGCACCTCCAGCATCTCTGCCCTGTAGATATACAGCGACATTAGTGCCAGGATTAATGCCTCAGGTTAAACACACACACACACACACACACACACACACACACACAAATTCACACGTTTCAGGAGAGAACCAGAGCACCAATAAGAAATGGAGGAAAAGCAGGTGAAGCTCCACACAGAAATGTTACTGAAGCAGGTGAGTAATATTCTTGTGAGGAACCTTAGTGATGATTTAAACACAACACTAAACTGGGAACTATAATCTCCATTAGCATCGCAGCTCCAGCAGAAAACTAAAGAAGTGAACGTCGGAGAATAAAGGTCTCCGCTGATCAGGCACGTTAAAGGAGGAAGGCACATGTAGGCTGTAATAAAACAACAAATAAATGTTAAAAAGCAGAAAAGAGATTACCTTATCTTCTGAATTCCAATCTCACATTTGGCCTCAAAGTATTCGATCTTCTTCCTGTCGAGTTCTTTCTGCACGTTGAGTCGGAGGTCGAGGACAAGCGTCTGTAGGAGCTGCATGCATTCCAGCAGTTCCTGTCAGAACACAAACACTATAAACAAGACCTCGGTGCGTTTTGATCAAATTACACGGATTCCTCAAGACCATTAGGTCTGTGTGATACAAATCAAATTTTCAACAGGGTCATAGGAGTCGAACGATCTCTGAACCAATAAAAAAAAAACTCGATCCGCAGAGGGCCGACTCGCAGGGTAAACGAAAGAGCCGATTCAAAGAGAGTTGATTCAGAGATCCGACTCGAATCGCGGTTTGTCGGATCTCCGAGAGATGAATCGAATCACAGAGACAATTAGAGCGAGGCGACTCATAGAGAACAGACTTGGAGAGAGCTGACTCAGAGAGCCGACAAACCGACTCGGAGAGGCGATTCAGAGAGATACCCGGCTCAGAGATCCAGAAGAGCCGAAAAGCAGAGTTGGAGAGAGACGATTCAATGAAATGCGAGTCGGAATGAGCATGTGAAAAAAAGCAGACTCAGAGCGAGCCAATTCAGAGACAGCTGACTCAAAAATCTGAAAAGACGGCTCAGAGCCGATTCAAAGAAAGTCAACTCCAAGATCAGGCAAGCCAAGCCAAAGAGCCCGAGCCCCATAGAGCCCGAGCCCCATAGAGCCCCATAGAGCCCGAGCCCAACCCCCCAGTGACTCACAGAGAGGTAGGAGTGAGTTTGGCGCTGCAACAGGGTGCCGTTCTCGCGGTTCTTCTCAGTCAGACTCTCTGCTCTGCTGCGCTCGCTCTCCAGCAGCCCTGGCAGCTTCGAAAGCTTCACACACCTGAGACCCTCGCTTTCATTTTCTAAAACACAAAACAGAACTTTAGTTGTCATCGTCTTCGTTATCCCAGATGCTCTGACCTCAGCTTCCAGGACATGTCAAATAAAACCCCAGTTTGGTCGTAATGTACAACGTGTATTTTCTGGATGTGGGTTGAGACGGTGTAAGCGGTTTACCCCACTCGGGCTGGTAGTAGGAGAGGAGGTTAAAGAGTTTCTTCTTCAGGTGCTTCTGCAGTTCTATCGGTAGCCTCTGTTTCATTTGCCACACGTCCTGTTTGGAGAGAAACGTTTCTTGCTGAAAACGGCCAGGTTCAAACCTTTCAATCGGACAGTTTTTAACTCGCACGTTCATCTTACTCTGCTGCGTGTGTGTTTAAGTTAAAGGGTGAATACGTGTGATGGAAATCTACCTGCTGTGGAGGCAGCTGACTCAGCACTTTCTCAGCAGAGAGCCCCAGGACGGGGGGTTGCTCCTGGCCGACGGTGCCGCTCGGGTCCAGCTGCCGGACGCACCGAGCCACCAGCAAACACCGCTCCAGAGTGAGATAGAACTGCACAGAGAAGCACAATTAGAGTTAATAGTCATTTTGTATCCATGTATCATCAATGACAGGATACGCTAATGCTAACAACAACAACGCTGTTGTAAACAGAAATTTTCAGCTTATTAACCTGGAGTTTTGACTAGCTGTAAACTGTAAAACCTTCTTGTTAATACTGTAAGCGTTCTTGTTAATAACGGAACGGTTATAGTCTCCCACCGTGTCCTCGGCTGGTCCTGCCCTGTCGTGGTGCTGCCTGAAGCGATATTCCTGGACCATCTCTTGCAGGATTCTGTGCACGCTTTCCAAGCGGAGCCATCCCAACTTCTGCGCCCGGAGCTCCTTCTCTGCCTGCACGGGAAAATCGTTTCGTTTTTACTTCCTCATCCACAAATAGACCTCAACACCAACAACCTCACTGTCTCGTAGTTGCGAGTCAGTGTCACTAGTCATGTAACGCTCATCATGAACTGTTTCTAGAAAATACATATTTCTATTCTAATTAAATTCTATTCTCATATTTCTTCTAATTAAAGCCAGTGTGACTCGTGTAATCCAGACTGGAGCGTGACTACCTTTTCCAGCTCTTTTCTCAAGGGTAAAGTCAGTCCGGTGCGATCCATGTGCTGTGACAGCGTGGCCAGGAGCTTGCAGAACAGAGGGTTCTGGATCAGATCATTTTCGGTCAGATGGCACAGCGGGAACGCGGACAAAACTGAAGTGACAAGAAGAGTGAGAGTGAGAGAGATATGGGGAATGACACAACCTACAGTTTCCATAAAGACGCTATACAAATACATCATAAATGACAAAATACACCATATGGACCCCTGACTATCACACCCATATGTACTTGTTGAACATCCTAAAAACTACACACGGGCGTGACAGTCAGGTGTCCACAAACCTTTGGCCATAGAGTGTATAAGCAAATGTCAACAGCTTATTGAAACTGCCATTACATACAGTATGAACATCTGAAAAGAGATGTGTACCTTGCTGATGCAGACTGTCTCCTTTACCCACTGATGAATCTGGACACGGCAGCATCACAACCTTTACAGCAGAGGACGTCAAAAAATATAAATAAACAAAATGAATAATACAGTGTTAAATATATCAACTGGTGCAACAGAGGAAGAGGAGGAGGCTGTCTTGTCCCTTACTAACTAGCTAATCCATTCCAAGAGTAACCCAATAAGCCGACTAGCTAGAAACCTCAGTCCAGTCCGTACAAATCCTCTTCGTTTAACTATTATTTGTCCAAAAAAACTGTTAGAAATCTTCACAGATTGTTTAGATAACTTACAATTATGTTTTGCTTTAGCAACGCCTTCTGTTATTTGTATTTACCGCCAGCATAAACAACTTCGGCGTTCGAGTTCTTCTTCGTCGTCTTCTTTTTCTTCTTCTTGAATTAAAATGGTTAACGTCCAACGTTACGGTGTATTACCGCCACCTGTTGGACTGGAGTAGGTACGCCAGAGCTTCTTACTTTTAATGCATAAAAAAAATCTTATTTTTATTTATTTATTTATTTATATCTTTTAAATACACTAAGGGCAAAAAAAATAATTCTGACTCACTTTCTCTGACTCACTTTGTCCTCAACAGGTTAGCTGTGTATCCGGAGTCTATACCGGGAACACTGGGCATGAGTCGGGAATATACCCTGGACGGGATTCCAGTCCATCATAGGGCACCATTCACACCTAGGGTTTAATTTATTTTAATAAACCCACCTACTGGTATGCTTTTGGGAGGTAGAAGGAAAATGGAGAACCCTGAGGAAACCCACAGGGAGAACATGCTTAGAACACAGACAATAACCTGAGGTCAGGCTCGAACCAAGGACCCTGGAGGTGTGCCACCTGCAAGCATTTTCCTCTTGGTTTAAAATACAGGGTGTCCCAAAAGTCTCCATACAGTCAGGGACTATGTTTGCCAGCACCATGTCGGTTGTATGTTCATGGACGTCCATATATATTTTGCGAAAAAAGTGTTAATTTCCCCTATGTATGGAGACTTTTGGGACACCCTGTATATTGTTCTAAATATTCTTCTGGGAAGGATCCCATCAGAGACATTTATATTATTTCTACTGAGTCAGTACTTATCCAGAGTAATGCATATGTATTTGTCAAATTGTTCCACACATTTGCCATTTCCAGGGTGTAAAAACAAATCCGAACAGCTGCTAATTCTCCTGTTCGCACAAATGTCAAACTGTGTGTTATGTCTTATATGCTTTTTTTTTTTAAAGGCATAAAAATTATACACTTTATGGCCAAAAGCTTGTGTACACCTGACCATCACACCCATATGTAGTTGCCTCGCACCTCTGGGATTGGGGGTTTGAATCCCACCTCCGACCAGTGTGTATGGAGTTTGCATGTTCTCCCTGTGCTTCGGGGGGTTTCCTCCGAGTACTCCGGTTTCCTCACCCGACTGGCATTTCCAAATTGTCCGTAGTGTGTGAATGGGTGTGCGATTGGGGGCACCCTGTCCAGGGTGTCCCTCTACTTGTGCTCCAGGCTCTCCATGACCCTGTGTAGGATAAGCGGTATGGATGGGAAATTAATGCATGGAACTAAAAGCCCCACAACCACTGTATATAAAGCGAGCTCCATGGAGACAAGCTTTGTTGATGTTCGTTAAGGAAGAACTCCAGCAGCCTGTGTGAAAAGTTTGGTTTAAAATGAAAAGGGAATGGTTTGGGGTCTGTGTAGATGACTGAGGTGTGTTTTAGGTTTGGAAGAAAAGGGATTAGTGTTGACTGAAATGTGTGTTTTGTGTTTTCTGTAATCAGTCTAAAACCATTTGACAATTCAGCAGCACTGCACTGAGGTTAAATAATGCAGAAATATCTCTCTGTGTGTGGAAGCTTTAGACGGTAATGCACCAAAGCCATTAAAGCGGGAAGAAGGAGGAAAAGGAGGAGAAGGAGGAAGTAGCTTTAACCCGAGGCGGAGTAATCCGGAGCTCTCTCTACAGGACACGGATGCTAAACTTGATGACGTGGTGCCGGGACGACGATGGCCGACCAGAGCAGGCAAATTAAACTCGCCGCAGCAAAGAAAAAGGTTTGTTTTGTCACCCTTTTCTTACTACCTACAACACCTCATATTACCCTTCCACCACCTGAGCGCAAAAAATGCTGGAATGGAAACGATTTAACTTGCCTACGGTGGACGTTTCCACGTCCGCGGTTTAGCCCTTGAGAGTTCCCCGCCCTTGCGTCGCTTGTTTGCGGATGTCAGTGTAACTCGACGCCGGGGATGTAGCTTCGGCCTTCTTGACAGCCAGCTGAGAATTCGCGTTGAATGAGCTAATGTCACGTCGAAGAGGTTGGAAATGGAGGTCGGGTTGAAAGTTGGGGGGTTTGTGAGCAGAAAATGGAAGGAGTGAAATTATTACTATGTTGGTTTATTCACTGCTAATAGCTAATTCTTGTGTCTTGTGTGCTATTCGGCAGGTTTCACATTTTCACCTGGGTTTGGCTGCACAGAAATGAGAATGAGAGGATAGTTAGGTTAATTATTATTATTATTTTTTAACTAAGTAGGTAGAATTTGAAGATTAAAACAAACAAACAAAAAAAACAACCCCTGCACACCCTAGCTGTGTACCTTAGCCAAGGCAGATTTTCTGTTTTAGCAGGCTTGTGTTTTGACAGCTCTATGCTTGTCTTCTTCATTTTGGCTAGATAAAAGTTAGAGTTGTTAAACTTTCAAATCAAAATCTATTATAAGGTTTGAGATGAGATTGCTCAACGTGTAGATGGAGATAGCCTAGCATACTCAAAATGCTTGTGTTCACACATGAAGTCATGTGACATTAGGACACACAAACCAAGAGGGGGAAAAAATGTCCACGTTGTTTTGTGGTGTTTGGTCCTAATCAGTGCTTCTGGGTACTGAGAGCTTTCTGACTTCTCTAGTTGAGATTAAACAGAGGAATTTACGTTATGACAGACTTTCAGATGCCAGCCTCGTCCCTTGACAGCTGTCAGACTTGCTGGAGATATTGCGTAACTTACACGTAGATGAACTTGGATGGAGGATGTGCCTGTGAGTTGAATTCCTCGTCTGATATTGTTTAATCAACAGGTTTTAAGAACGTTGACGAGTTCTCTAGATGTTATGACTGTTACCAGTCGAATGGAAAGTCACTAGAAACCCAAAATGTGCAGCGGTATCCCACAAGGTTCTAGTTTAGGCCCGTTATACTGCAGTTTAGTAGTGTAATCGATGTTCAGTTCTCGAACACTTCGTACAACCTTCGGATTCGCTTTTAAATAAAGCTTTTAAAGCTTCTTGCGTTTTACACCCGCGCGGTACAGCGATGTAGGCGTTTTCAGGTGTTTCAACGTGGACGAGCCATTTTTGTAAAACGTTTGAAAACGCCAGTGTAGACAGAGAGGGTTTTAAAAGGAAAATGCTTTCAGTTTTCAGATCTATCCGGAGTAATGTGGGCGTAGCGTCGGAGTTGATTTGAGTAACTCCCGGATTAGACTACTACAATGCATTATTTTTTTTTTTCTGGCTGTTGTGTGTCGTTACCAAGAAAAGTAAATCAGAGAATGTTACGCCAAGCTACGCTGGTCCTGTTTATGGCTCTGAGTTAATTTGCTCTGGTGTATCTTGCTGAACCTCTGAAGCAGTATAACCCATCCCGAGCACTTTACTCAGCTGACTCAGGCCTACTGTTAATCTCATGGATCACTCGCAACTCTCACGGGGATTCTTCCGCGTTGGACGTGTGGTCCGTGACGTTTAAGGAATGGTCTATGGTTTTCCAGGGGGTTTAATATTCAGATTGCGAATGTACTTGTTTAACCGGTTTTATCCATAATGCTTCAGTCTCGTACGTCTTTGGAGAAAGAGTTCAAGTGGTAAAGTCGTTACACTTAAGTCGCATGCCATGATATTTCCATGAACTAGGGTGCATGGTTAATTTGATTGACTTGCTTGTCTTACTGACTAAGATTTAAACAAATGGAAAATTAATGCTGAGTCATTTTATTTGTCAGTAAAATGTGGGTGTAAAAACATCCACAAGTCAGTTGAGCTTCGAACTAACCGACTTGAAATGGTTAACACAGTCAATTAAAATGTAGAATTAAATTATGCAGTACACAGTAGCAGTTATCAGCAATCATGACGTTACTTCAGTGCATGCAAAAACATTGCATAGATTGGATTATTTTCCTTCTACTGGCAAGTAAATACTCCATCAGAGAGCGTGATTATATGTTTGATCCACCCGTGATGACATCATGGGATGCAGTGGTGTAAAAAAAAGAGTGAGATGGGTAGGATTACTGGATGTTGGGTAATTGAGTTCTTGCTCCCAACTCTGTCTCTGTGTCTCTGATTGACAGCTGAAAGAGTTTCAGCAGAAGAGTACACAATCCCCCGTCAACCCTGGACCGAAGAAGAAGAGGAAGGTGAAAGGAGGGGGTCAGGGAGACGCTCAGTCTGCCGACAGGCACTCGCCGGAACACGTGAGTCTCTCCACTTCGGCTGTTGATTTCAATTCATTTCGCGCAGCCAAACTGTGACCTGAGGGTAAAATTCCAGGAAAAGGACTTTCGAAGAACAGTCCCACCTTTTACGCTGACATTACCATCAGACAGAATGGCATACGGGTCAAAAGATAACATCCCCACTCAGACATGAGTTACGAGGCATCGCATGTAAGAAGGACGCGAAAATAACAGCGAATTTATCCATAAAGAATTTTATTAAATAAAAATAAACGTATAACAAGTCAATAAATAACATTGGCGGGAAACTCGAAGCTTGGGATAACATACGCAAAACAGGACATGGTAAAACTGAAAAAAAAAAAAAATAATAATAATTTTAAAAAGTTGGTTTTATTTATAGTCTTAAGTTCTGGTCGTTTTCCTCTTTTTGTTGTTGTTTTTTTTGTTGTTGTTTTTTTACTGTAAATTGTGCTTGACTGATTAACAGAAACCTTGATTTTATTAAAATTTTGCATTTTTTTTTTGTGATTGTTGCAGCCAAAATTGCTTGATTTTTCCTGTGGCTGTTTACAAAATTTGTAAAAATAAATAAATAAAAATTGCCGTTTTTTTGTGCTTTGTTTTGCGGAAAACTACTCGAATTGGCGAAACTGCAACCGCGCAAAATTACTTTTGCGGTAATGTTTGTTGGTAAACGAGACCTTTTAGCCGTACTCATGCTCGACGCACGTGATTCGAGACGGGCTTTGTCTGAACGCGCGTCGTGATGACGTCACGTGACGCCCGAATCTGCGGTCATTTTGAAAATTTGCAAGCTGGAGTTTGCGCGGTCGTGAAATCCTGAAGGGTCTGTTTTAATCTAACCCATGCAGACACCAACGGTTACATTCACAACGACTTTTAAAAGACCTCGAACCCAAAACGGGCCGTGACCCTGAACAACCGTTCCCATAGATAAATATTAAGTAGCCTCTGTACTAAAATAGAAAGACTTTTATTGCAGAAAAGGGTAGGAATTAAAGCAAAAAAGAAGGCCTTTATTAGGTTAGTCATTATTTTGACAGTAGTTACCCAAAATAACACATTGTGATTCTCTTGCTACACAACACATCATATAGTGAAAAAAAACCTTAAGTAAATAGTACTATAAACTCATTTAAAAGTAGTGATTTTAATTACTTTTGGTGGTGTGAGCGGCCATGTTGGCACGATGATGCCAAACTCTTGGTTGAGGAGGCGTCTCTGACGTTTCTGATTTACTTCAAGGGAGAGAAAAAGGAAAGAAATTTTGAACCCTATATCGATGTCTGTATAAAGACTGAGATAAAGAACATCAGCGAGTTGTGGTAATAAAACATCCCAACTAACATCAGTGTAGAAATCTCCAATCTTTTCCCTTTCTTGCTGTTCCTCTGTCTTATCTGTTCTCTGTGTCCGACGCGTCCCTCGTTCACGCCTCCTTCACTCCTCCTTTTCCTTCTCCTATAGATTGAGAATATTCTCAAAGTTATGGTGTCTGATCTTAGTCTGACTAACGGAGTAGCTCTTCCTCCTTTGGTGAACAGCCAGGTGAGCTGGTCCTCTCTCATTCCTTTCCTCCGTCTCATTTTCTCTTTTCTTCCCCCGAAATCCAGTCCTTTCTGCATGCACAGATTTATAAATTTAGCAGTTACTTTGGCTAGTTAGTGTGGCTCGGTTTTCTCTATCATGTGTTTGTCTTTGCTGTGTAAATGGCATGGCATGACTGATGCACTGTGGTCTTTAACAGGAAACCTGCTTTGCATATTGCTCTCATGGAAATGCTTGCCTTTTTATTTTTTTCTTCTTCTTCTTTTGGTGCTATTTATACTACAAAGTCCTGCATGCTGAGATTTGACCACTGCTGGATTGCATTCTACCTCATCCTTTTCCATTATTTGTGTTCATTTGTAAGGAAAAAAAATCTGATTTATGATTAGGGATATGTAATAACACTGGGACAGGTTGTTTTATATTATTATGACGTACGGTGTAAAGATTCATACATTTGAACTGGTGCACCAATCAGTCATCCAGTTCTGGATGGATGAATGGATGCCTATTTGAATGGATAGCTGACAGCTGGATAGCTGTTTCTGTGCGGATGGATGGATGCCTGTCCGGATGGATGGATGATTGCCTGTATGGATGGATGGATGGTTGGATGTGTATATGGTTGGATGGATGGATGGATGTATGCCTGGATGGATGGATACCTATATGGATGGATGGATGGATGGATGGCTATATGGATGAATGGATGCCTATGTGGATGGATGCCTGTGTGAATTGATGGATGGATGGATGCCTATATGGATGAATGGATGCCTATGTGGATGGATGGATGGATGGATGGATGCCTGTATGGATGCCTGTGTGAATTGATGGATGGATGGATGCCTATATGGATGAATGGATGCCTATGTGGATGGATGGATGGATGGATGGATGGATGGATGCCTGTATGGATGCCTGTGTGAATTGATGGATGGATGGATGCCTATATGGATGAATGGATGCCTATGTGGATGGATGGATGGATGGATGGATGGATGCCTGTATGGATGCCTGTGTGAATTGATGGATGGATGGATGCCTATGTGGATGGATGGATGGATGGATGGATGCCTATGTGGATGGATGGATGGATGGATGGATGCCTATGTGGATGGATGGATGGATGGATGCCTATGTGGATGGATGGATGGATGGATGCCTATGTGGATGGATGGATGGATGCCTATGTGGATGGATGGATGGATGGATGCCTGTGTGGATGGATGGATGGATGGATGCCTATGTGGATGGATGGATGGATGCCTATGTGGATGGATGGATGGATGGATGCCTGTGTGGATGGATGGATGGATGGATGCCTGTGTGGATGGATGGATGCATGGATGCCTATGTGGATGGATGGATGGATGGATGGATGGATGCCTGTGTGGATGGAAGGATGGATGCCTGTGTGGATGGAAGGATGGATGCCTGTGTGGATGGATGGATGGATGGATGCCTGTGTGGATGGATGGATGGATGGATGCCTATGTGGGTGGATGGATGGATGCCTATGTGGATGGATGGATGCATGGATGCCTGTGTGGATGGATGGATGGATGGATGGATGCCTGTGTGGATGGATGGATGGATGGATGGATGCCTATGTGGATGGATGGATGCATGGATGCCTATGTGGATGGATGGATGGATGGATGGATGCCTGTGTGGATGGATGGATGGATGGATGGATGCCTGTGTGGATGGATGGATGGATGGATGGATGGATGCCTATGTGGGTGGATGGATGGATGCCTATGTGGATGGATGGATGGATGCCTATGTGGATGGATGGATGGATGGATGGATGGATGCATGCCTGTGTGGATGGATGGATGCCTGTGTGGGTGGATGGATGGATGGATGGATGCCTGGATGGATGGATGGATGCCTGTGTGGATGGATGGATGCCTATGTGGATGGATGGATGCCTATGTGGATGGATGGATGCATATGTGGATGGATGGATGCCTATGTGGGTGGATGGATGCCTATGTGGGTGGATGGATGGATGGATGCCTATGTGGGTGGATGGATGGATGGATGCCTATGTGGATGGATGGATGGATGGATGCCTATGTGGATGGATGGATGGATGGATGGATGGATGCATGGATGCCTATGTGGATGGATGGATGGATGGATGGATGCCTGTGTGGATGGATGGATGGATGGATGGATGCCTGTGTGGATGGATGGATGGATGGATGGATGGATGGATGGATGCCTGTGTGGATGGATGGATGCCTATGTGGATGGATGGATGCATATGTGGATGGATGGATGCCTATGTGGGTGGATGGATGGATGGATGCCTATGTGGGTGGATGGATGGATGCCTGTGTGGATGGATGGATGGATGGATGGATGCCTGTGTGGATGGATGGATGCCTGTGTGGATGGATGGATGCCTGTGTGGATGGATGGATGCATATGTGGATGGATGGATGCCTATGTGGGTGGATGGATGGATGGATGGATGCCTATGTGGATGGATGGATGGATGGATGGATGGATGCCTATGTGGATGGATGGATGGATGGATGGATGCCTATGTGGATGGATGGATGGATGGATGGATGGATGCCTATGTGGATGGATGGATGGATGGATGCCTGCCTATGTGAATTAATGGCTGGCTGAATGGATGGATGGATGCCTGTGAATTAATGGATGGATTGATGCCTATGTGGATGGATGGATGTCTGTGTGAATTAATGGATGTGGATGGATGGATGGATGTAGATGGATGGGAGCCTGTACAAATGGATCGACATAAACTCCCAACAGCTAAATCTAACTTGTTTTTCATGAATCGAGCATCATGTCTCACAAGGAGTGCTTTGCACCCTACCACACTGTAAACAAGCAGAAGTGTATTATAGATCAGAACTATATGTCTGTGATGCAGCTCATTAACCAGTCAGCAAGCAAGCATTCTGCACGTACGTGTGTATCTCAGGTCCACCAGCAAGCTGCACTGCTTAGCCTACGTTAATGCACTAACAGCTTGCAGTTTCAGCATCGTCTTTATGTGTGTGATGTATCAGGACCATGGCGAGTTGGGGGCGCGGGAGTCCCCGATTTCTGAGATGCAGGAGGATTCAGGAGAACACGGTCGCTGCTCTCCTGTTTCTAACCTCCACGCTGCTACTAACACGGAGTGTCTCACTGACAGCGCTGGCCTGCAGGTCTGTCTGACGTCTCTGCCTGGTTTCCTGAGCACTGCCTGAAAGCCTAAACCAAGACTTTAAAAGGAACCCCGACTATGAAGACTTGTAGGCCTTAACACGCAATAATTGCCCTCTCCTACTAAAATACGTAGTTAGACAATCGTCCGATAATCTCAAAACGTTTTCTAATATCGATCATTTTAATCCTAAAACGATAGTTTAATTCATATGCTTACCTTGAACAGCTCCTGACAGAAGGTGGCGCTCTTTACAAGCTCTTTGGTTGGCATAGACGTTCAGTTGCTGCACAGACACCATCGATTTTGCCCCGCTCTCACCTCCTCACGTCTGATCGTCTTCATTTCGATATACATTTCGAGTAACGTCTTCTCTGTTAGCCTCCGCTACGTCTCTGTCACGTTCAGGTTCAGATTGAAAAGGTTGAACGGAAGACATGTTTATATCGCCGTAGGGTCGCTGGAGAATCAAGACCGTCAGCGTTAATGTAACAAGCCATACACGTCTTCATAGTCGGGGTTCCGTTTAACCAAAAATGAATTTACAATCGACAGTTCTTGTTTCAAATTTAAAATCAGGATTAATCCGTGGCTTTAAAACCAGGCCTTAGTTGCTGTTTGTGTCTTGTCCAAACCATAACGGCTAATTATTAAATGTTGAGTTTTCTCACACCGCTTCTGGTTGATGCTTTAATTTGTTATGTCTGCTGTTCAATGTTGTATTGTACCGCTACAGTTATTGTTTTGTCTGCTGTAGATACTCTTATCTCAGGATTTAGAGATTTTTTTCCCCCCTCCTTCCTCTCTCATTTGCCTTCGCACCATATTTACCTTATTCTTTTTTTTTTTATATAATTATTTAAAAAATGTATTTTCCATCTGCATCCTCAGGAGAATTGTGAACTGGATGCCAACGGTGATGAACACTCCCTGGAGGAAAACAGGTGAGGTTACTTAATCGTCACCTTGTTTAGTTTAGCTTCTCGGACACAAGACATCCTTGAAGATGATAAGATAAGAAAAGGGAAAGGATAAGAACAACAACAACGTTCGGTCGTATTTAGAGACTTAAACTGCTCACTTGAGGTCAAAAGACGTGTCGGTAGCTACACGGGGAAAGTTCTTCATACACCGAATCGCACTACAGAGGAGCTTGGCTTAATTTTCTACAGCAGATTGCGTTTTATATGTAAAAAAAAAATATATATATATTTTTCAGTCAGACTGTAGCTCAGTTAGCCTTTGTTTTTATTTCCTGAAAAAGTATTTTATAGTTAAGGGCAAACTCTCAGACAGTGACCAAGCCTACGTGGAATATTGTGCCGCTCCATGGATAGCGCTACGGTCTGAACACCAGCGTGTGCCATTTTATTATTAACTCTTCACTCTGCCTCGCTCTGAATACAACCCATTGTGTGTCGTGCTCCTGTTTGTTCTCGAGCTCATTGTGCCTATGCTTTTGCTTGTGTGTCCCAGGCCGCTGTCATCCACAGAGAGTCTGAGGCAGCTCTCTCAGCAGCTCAACGGCCTTCTCGCTGAGGTGAGGAGTCACCTTTAAAAACGGCTGTCCATTTTTCCCACTAGTGTCTCTCACTCGAGGTGCGTCTCAATCAGCCCCCTAGGTGGTGAATCAGTATGTCATACACGAGTTCAGGCGCGGGTAAGGACCCTTGGCTCGCTACACACTGGGACACTCACGACTCCATTTCCGGCGACATGAGTACGTACTCGTGTTGTGAAACTTCACCACTGTGACTGGCGTTTATCACCACCAGGCAGGACCGTTATCTGTCTTTCTGACATTTATACGTCATGTAAATTTATATAAAGCAGGATCGTAGGTGAGCTAGTGGATTCTTTTAAACCATCAATCACTTAAAAGTCGTCCGACTCAAACAAACCGTCTAAAGAACGCCAAGTAAAGTTAAAAGTCGATAACGTACTGGAAGTAATCATGTAGGAGATACAACGACGATAACGAGCTGCTTACGTTTCTAGACGAAGTTGTCCGAGAGGCTTCAGAACACTTGATGTCCAGTAAGGGAATATAGTGAGCTCCCTCGATGCTCCCTGGTTTTTGTGGAGCATTGTGGGATTTTTTTTTTTTTTTTTAGATAGCGAACGTTCCAGTGCACTGGAAGCATTTTGCGCCCTTAAAATGGCCGACTCACTGATCAGTGCCCTGACTACTGAACTAGGGAGCTGGTCGAGACGCACCCGTGCATCATTTTAGAAGAATGAACGAAAACATTAGTGAAAAGGCTTTGTGTGTAGATATAGTAGTATAAAGTGAAATAAGAGCACATGAGCAGTGACGAACGCCACGGTTCACAGTTTAAATAAAATAACATTTCGATTTTTCTTTTGACTCCGATAACCTTCAACGTTCATCTCGTCTGTGCTCCAGTCACCGTCGTCGTACGTCAATGGCGAGACCGGATCGTCTCCCGTCAACGAGAAAGAACTGGAGGTACGTCTTAACGCGATGCCAGTCTGATCTCTCGCACGAGTCTGATGTCTCGGCCGTTTCAAAGTCTTTTTTTAAATATATATAACTGTCATGTGAACTGCACTACTGAATTCCTCAAATCGCCGAGTCCCATCAGTTGTTCTCCCAACTAGTTATCTATCTGTCTATTTTCAGTTGTATCCCTGGGCCAAATGATATTTATTAGACACATGTGTGATAATTTAATGATTTTTAAAAAATTTTTTATCTCTGAACAATTTTTATAAAATTACATTTCAGCAGTTGTCAGTTGGGCTCGGCGATGTCATGATATAATGTCGATATCGTGCGTGATAAAGTATGTCACAATATGCTTTTATGAGATATCGTGATCTTTTTATTTAAAAAATAAATAAATAATTACAGTGATTGAAAGCAGGTGCAAAGATTTTGTTCTTAATCATTTAAAATCGTTTTTTCAAACATTACATCGTTTGTAAAATAAAGTAAAATAAAAAGTTTTAACATGTTCTGCTCCTTTTCAGTGTTTCTTGTTTATTTTTAATAAATAAAAAAATGTTTTTGTTTTTTTTTTGTTTTGTTTTTTTTTAAACATAGAAAGAAAAAAATTTTGGGAGCAGAGTTGAATTCTGACGTCTGTTATCATCTTTTTAGTTATTTCTTTTATTTCATTTTTCTTTTCTTTTTTTAACATTATTATTATTATTATTATTATTATTATTATTATTATTATTGTTGTTGTTGTTTGTTTACTTATTTATTTTAAAAAAGAGAGAGAGATCTGTTGCCACCCAGCACAATTGAATCCTTAATCAGGACACGTCGCATCATACTTCTCCTCCCAAAATCCATTTTATTTCAAATTAATTTCTGTCATAAATGATTTTTATTTATTTATTATAATTTTTTGGCCATTTCTGTTTGACCTTTCACATTCCTCTCTGTTTCTCTCTGCATGCCTGCACGTTCAGACTCGAAACCAGGAGCTGGCAGCCGCTCTGGACTCCAGCACTCTAAAAAACTCCCAGCTCACTGCAAAGATAGAGACACTGGTAAGGGTGTCCGAAAGGAGTGTGAGGAGTACCGATGTGTGTACCGTATGGGTGTTTTTGCCATGTTGCCGTAGTAACAACTTCTCAGGCTGTGAAGCACCCAGGTTTATATACCCCCTTTATACACATCAGCGCTACTTTCAAACTCCCCACGTACACACTTCCACACTCAGTAACGCACCTGGCATGCCCAAGCCACATCCTACCATTGTTGTTTTCTTTTAACTTGATACTAATTTTTCCCCTTGAGTTTTCCTTCGTCGCTTTCCATTAACAAAGCTGATGGGTTTCTTTGCTTGTCAGGCTTTTTCAGGTCTGCGTGATCTGACTCCTTACTTTTGCAAAGCTTTATTCTTGGCTTTACTGTTTCCTCCGTTTGCTTTATTCTCCGTGCTCCGGTCACCACCTCGACTCGTTCCAAAATGCTTTCTGTAATAACCGCCTTTGTTTTTGTTTACGCTTTAGACGAAGCAGTCTCAGGAGCTGTCCGAGCAGATGCAGAAGGTAAACACACACATGACGCGCACGTACGGACACGAGTCCGTATTTTTATTTATTTATTTATTTATTTTAAATCACTGTTCTTATGTTTTCAAAGCATTATTCGTTACACGTTCCACATTTTAAACTTTCACCGATCAGCCGTAACGTTAAAACCACCGACAGGTGACGTGAATAGCATCGATTATCTCCTTACAGTGGCATCTCTTGAATATGAGGATTTAGAATTTTTATTCAAATGGATTCATACGTAATATTAGTGCACGTTCTTTGGTCGTTAAAAACTCCGCCGTCGATTTCTTTCTTTTCAGGAGCGGAAGGATTTCGAGCAGAAGTTTGCAAAGGAACAAGGGGCTATGCGTGAACAGCTGCAGGTAAGAAGCTTTTCCGTCTTTTATTTTTAAATTTAACCTGCTGTACCATTTTAAAAAATAAATAAATAAATAATTTCCCCATCCTTCAACATGTCATGTGACTTGTCTTATGCTGCGTTCATAATGTATAGTACACACTGAAACACACATTTAAGT
This sequence comes from Ictalurus furcatus, assembly GCF_023375685.1. Lineage (NCBI taxonomy): Eukaryota > Metazoa > Chordata > Actinopteri > Siluriformes > Ictaluridae > Ictalurus > Ictalurus furcatus. Next base: position 17,079,191 of record NC_071282.1, read on the forward strand.
TCATTAAGAACACGCCTACGTGATGAGTCATAGGCTGATAGTTTTATAAGGGGAATACATTTAGCGCGATGTGATGTGTTAAGTAGCGAAACAAACGTGTATATGCGGTTCCAGGTTCACATCCAGACCATCGGCATTCTAGTGTCGGAGAAGTCTGAACTGCAGACCGCCTTGTCTTTTACACAGCAGGCAGCACGCCAAAAAACAGGTGTGTGTGTGTGTGTGTAGACATGATAATAAATATTTACTTAATAGATGTTTTTGTCTTAGACGCTCCATGAATGAAGTACAAAAATGATTGCTCAGCCTGCATTTAACTTCCTGCTGAATTTGCGTTTGTGTCCGTGTCGCACACACTCTCAGGAGAGGCAGAGGAACTGAATAATCGGCTGCACGCCAGCAAGCAGAGGGTGTCCGAGCTGGAGCGGACTTTATCCACTGTGTCTACACAGCAGAAACAGTTTGAGAAGGTGCAGCATTGAAATAAAATAAATAAATAAAGTTGACTCGCTCATATAACTATTTTATTTGACATTATTATGGTAGAGGAAAAAAAAAAATTCAGATATCCGATGATATACTACGGTCTGTGTTCGGATACTCGATTCTGATTGGCTGGCAGGTGTGTGTAAAAACCGTTCTAAGTTAACGTGCCGTCTATAAACAATTGTAACCATAGTAACGTACAGTTAAACTCACCGCTTCATTCTCTCTTTCTCTTTCCGAGTTGAGAAAATGAATTATTTACTACAATTCTTTCAAATAAATGTCCTCGCACTATTTGATCTCTGGGTATGATTTAGAGAGCGAGTAGAATTCTAGATCTAACGACCCGAATATATAAACCAACTCAAAAAACCTAGAAAATGAAGCGTTCTTTTGATCTTTTCAGTCAGATTTCGTGCTGCAGATCGTGTAACGCGCACCTAACCGTGGATTATCCCTTACATGATGTATATACCTGAGATATATATTGATAAAAATGCAAGATCTTTGATGTTTTTGACGTCTACTTTCATTCACCTGAGCAGCATAATAAAGAACTGGAGAAGGACAGGGACAGCCTGCGACTGGAAATCTTCCGATTGAAGTAAGTCCCGTTATGACGGTGGTCCGATTTTGTACGGAAGTAGTAATCGCAGCTCTAATTTTTTCTTTCTTTCCCTCCTGAACCTTTTTGCCGTTCCTTCTCGCTCAGTAATGCGAATGAGGAGATGAAGCAGCAGAGCTCCGAGCTGGCAGAACAGCTGAAGTTAAAAGCGAGCGAGAGCCGCGCTCTGGGTCTGGAGCGGGACGAACTGCGCAAGCGCCTGGAAATGGCCGACGTCATGCTGCAGCAGGTGACTCGCACGATTATATACACCAAAGCTTACGTTTTCAACAGCGTTGTAACTGTGTATGTAACGCCGTTCCATATATATGTACAAATATAACAATAATCCTCTCGTTTGTCAATTTTGATTTATTTATTTATCCCCCCCACCGCTAGTTCTCCAGTCAGTCAGGCGCTCCGTCCGAGCACCAACAGGTGCAGCTACTCCTGGAAGAGAAGCATCAGCTTGAGGTTCACACAGCCCAGGTGTGTGTTTGTGTGTGGAAAGTTTTGCGCTCTCTCTTTAAAGTTATATAAACGTGTGTATATGTATGTCTTGTATAACGCAGCTGTACTGTACCTGTCGTGTTGTAGCTCATGGAGTCAGTAGCACAGCTCCAGAGAGAACGAGACCAGTACGCAGAACAGATTCAGGAAGAAGGCCGAGTCTGGAAAGACAAAACCGAGCAGCTTCTCACTCAGGTACGATGCCTTCTGCGCACACACACCTGGTACTTTTAATACGTGACTCACTTTGCGGTTGTGGTGTCCAGGTGACTCTGATGTCAGAAGAGAGGGACAGGAGCGCTTCTCGGATTCAGGAGCTACAGGAACAGATTACTGAGCTGAAAAAGGCAGCAGGTCTACATCACCGATATGATGCTCTTGATGATGATGATCTAAACAATGTTTTAAAATCTGGGATATGATTTGAAGGATGATGTTCTACGTAAAACTGATTTGAAGATTTCTCCCTCTGTCCCTCAGCTTTACTGTCTCAGGAGCAGGAGAGCCAGGCCACGTCACAGTCCGCAGGACCCTCGGAGAAGGAGCTTGCCCTGGAGGAGAGCATCCACACTTTGCAGCAGGAGAGAGACGCTCTCAGCTTGCAGTACCAAGCACAGGTCAGAATCTCTTAGAGCACAAATTACAACGGAGAAGATCAGAGGAACACGGTGACCTGGATTCCGGTACACCTCATGCAGTTAGCTGATGATTCGGGATGATCAGACTTGACGGCGTAACGTAGGATCTGTTCCGATTTGATTTTCAGTATCGGCTAAAACTGATGTCTGAGGGTCGGAGCTCCGGCTTCCGCCATTTTGTGAAATTAGTGTTAGACCGTAGAGGACTCGGGATGGTATTGAGTAGATTCTCAGGACTGGAATCAGCCATATTGGCTGTCCGGATGGGAGGAATGTGTACAGCTATTTTAACGAAAAATTAACTACTGGTTTTGGCGCTTTTGTTGCTTGCAGGTTCGGGATAACGAGCAGCTGAGCCGGTTGGTGCAGGAGCAGGAGACGCGGTTGGAGGAGCTGGAGATGCAGGCGCGGCGCGCGGCCGACGAAGCTCAAGACAAACTGCGCATCCTGGAAGACGTTCAGAGCGACAAAGCCACGATCAGCCGAGCCCTCGCTCAGAACCGGGAGCTCAAGGACCAGCTGGCCGAGCTGCAGAACGGCTTTGTCAAGCTGGTGTGTGTGTGTGTGTGTGTGTGTGTGAGAGATGGTGATATAGAAAGCATTTTTTTGTTCATAATTATATTTGTACCATTCCTTCCTCTTAGACCAACGAGAATATGGAGCTCACTAGCGCACTGCAGTCAGAGCAGCACGTGAAAAAGGAGATCGCTCGCAAGATGGGCCAGCTCCAGGAGGATCTCCATAATGCCAAAGAGCAGGTAAGAGACTCCTCACATTCACAAAACCTTGAATTATCTGGAAAGACACAATCAATGCTGAAAGATGTATACAGGTTTTAGAGCAACCGATGCTTCCATCCAGATTCCATCCCATCTTTACTTCTGACAGACTCCGCCGTTCTAAGATGCTCTTTTTATACCCAATCATGTTACTGACTGGTTACCAATTAACCTAATTAGTTGAAAAATGTCCCTTCAGCTGTTTCTTTTTAATACCACTTACTTTTCCAGCCTTTTCTCATCCCGTCCTAACTATTTTGAGACATATTACGGCCATCGAATTCAAAATGACCTTATTTTTTTCCCTTAAAACGGTACATTTACTCAGTTGAAACATTTGATATGTTTTCTATGTTCTATCGTGAATAACATGAGTTTATGAGATTGGCAAATCATTTCATTCTGCTTTTATTGACATTTTACACAATGAAGGTTGTATCTTAATAAAGATATCTCTGCCTAAGCCACTCTGGTTTAAAAAAACAAGAGCGTGCCTGCTGTATTGGATGTTACTAATTTCCCCACTCGTTTCTTTCAGATGAAGGAGCGGATGCAGGAGTGTTCGTCCCTCCAGGAGCAGAGGGATCAGTACCTGGCGCACCTGCAGCAGTACTCGACTGGCTACCAGCAGTTGGTGTCTGAACGGGAGCACCTTCATAAGCAGTTCCTGCAGCAGACGCAGCTGATGGACCGACTGCAGCACGATGAAGTGCAGGGCAAAGTGCAGCTGGAGCAGAGCCAATTACAGCTGCAGGAGGCGCAGGTCAGTCCTACCTTAGCACTCGAGTATTCCCTAGGTGTAGTATGAAGTAGAGCGTCGACTGGTGGTGGATTTTACCGATACCGTGAATAATAATGAGTGTGTCTAAACTTTTGACCGGTAGTATATATTTACTTTAATATTTAATAATAGTTAAATAAAATATATGAAGTAACACTCCAAATAACAAATAAAAATACAGACGTCTAAAGTGAATAAAACATCATAAAAAAAGAACTTCAAATAAATAACACAAGAAAAATTGGTCAGCGCTAGTTTTTATTTCGCCTCTAGAGGCCGCTCTTGTACTGTATAATGACAGCGGACCCTTCTCAGACGCTCCTATTATAACGATAACGGAAAGTTCCAGAAATCGGTTATCGTCGCTGATTCATCGGAAAAACCGATCGATCGGTCAACCTTTTAGTATGAAGTGCAACGATTCACTCGTTTTTAACTTGTGCACCAATTTTTAATATTTACAATTCGATGTCGTGTACCAATTCGCTTTAAGTTTTATACCACACATGCAGTTCTTGTAACGTCTATTGTACTGTTTATAAACTGTTAATAATGATATTGAATCATTTTTGTTAGCAGGAAGCTAACAAAGGCATCTTTTGTATTACATTAAACAGCACCACATCATAATGTATCAAAGTAGTGCTAAATAGTATTGTATTCTATTGAATCAGAACATGCATCAATCAGTATCACGTACTGGAATTTTATTTGCATCGTGGTGGCAGCGCTCGCTGATGTAATTGTTTGTTTAAAACCCTCTCAGGAGAGACTTGACCAGCTGGCCAAGGATAACGAGCACCTTAAGACAGAAGTTCAGGAGCTACTGAACAGCTCTTCTTTAAATACATCACTCAGGGACCAGGGTAAGTCCAAAATCCATGTCAGATTTAAGAAAGCGCTTTGTTATATCGTTGCATTAAATGACTGAATGACAACCTGGTGTTTGTGAAGGTGATGGGGTGGAAAGCTATTTCCTACCAGAAACCTTCCAGAAATCGACCATAGCCATCCCGGAGGACTTTGAGAGCAGAGAGGAAATGGTAAAACAATCAGTTAAGACTAACAAGCGAGCGAAGCAAGTCACAAGTCGGTTTGAAGCCAACTTCATGCTTTTTATTTATTTATTTATTTAAACAGGAGGAGTTTCTGCACACTGCTCTGTCCCGTCTGGAGGAAGAGCGAGACGAAATCATGCGCAGGTTAGAAGAAGAGAGGAGGCTACACCAGGCTGCACTGCAGCAAGTGGCCACTACGAGTCACGAGCATCATCACCACAGCACGTGTTCCGAAACGGGTAAGGACCCAGCATTGAGCCTTGGGGAACTCCTCCGATTTGAAATTCGTATAAGGTTAAGGTAGGAGTATCGCACTCTTAACTAGTACCGTGTATGTAGGGAGTACAGATAGCGTTCCCGTAGAGGTGCACGAGGGACTTCGGGGCGCCATGGAGAAGCTCCAGGAGAGATTCACTGGCTTGATGCAGGAGAAGGTGGACTTGAAGGAGAGAGTGGAGGAGCTGGAGCATCGCTGCATTCAACTGTCTGGAGAAACCGATACGATCGGTGAGGAAACGGCAGGCATGGTGTTCAAGACACGTTAACGTGATCACACGCCCGTCTTCCTTTATAATTGTACTCGTAACTCTGTTTTTAGGCGAATACATCGCGCTGTATCAAAACCAGAGAGCAATTATGAAGCAGAGGCACACTGAGAAGGAGGAGTACATAAGCAGGCTGGCTCGAGACAAAGAGGAGATGAAGGTACTGTTTTGTTAACATGGTGATATTTTATGATGGATGTTCAAGGAGTGGTTTTAATTTTTTATTTAGTTTTAAAAAAAGTTCCTAATTATCAAGCAGATAGCAAGAAGAAACCTTCGTTACCTGCTTCACTGGCCTAGCAGAAGAGGGTTTCTTTCCCCAAATTTCACATTACTAGATTGCTTGCCAATATAGTAGAGGTCGATTGTGGATTTTACCGATACCGATGACTAAGTCAGGCGGTACCTGCTGATAACCGATTAATCAACACTCATAGTAAAATATTACTGAACTTGTTTACAAAAATAAACAGTACTGACAGTACCATGAAAATGTCCTGTACTTTTTTAAAATGAAATGAACATATAAATATTCGTATAAATTAACTATTAATAAATATTAAAGTAAATAAAAGATGTACATCCAAACTTAACAAAAAAGTAACACTATAAATAAATAAAAATATAGACCTCCAAAATGAATCAAAAAACACTTCAAATAATAAAAACAGCTAAATTTGTCAGCGTTAGTTTTTATTTGGCCTCTAGAGGCCGCTCTCGTACCATATAATGACGGCGGACTCTTCTCCTCAGCCGTTCCGGTGTGGAATTTTTCCCAGCGATCGGTGGAAATCTGTGCCGATTAAAACGGCAGAACTGATCGATCAGTCGACGTCTAAAATACAGCTATTGTAAGGTTTTGTCTGAATTTAAATATTTCAGTCGGGCTCATTCTCGTCGTAACATTTGTAGACGAAGTTGGCAGAGCTGCAGGATCTGGTGATGCGTCTGGTCGGGGAGAGGAACGAGTGGTACACCCGCTACATGAGTGCCATCCATAATCCCGACTTTACACCCGCTGGAGAGGACGCCGTTCCGCCTGCAGGAACACATCTGGAGCTGGATGCTGTGGACGGCCCGGGTATTTATATTTGGAAACGTATTACGTAGACCCAAGTGCACAGATGTGTTAGGGGGAAATAAATGCAATGTGGTGTTTAGGTAACGATCGGGATGTGCGGTTATAGGAAAATAATCGACAACAGGGTAATGTGATGAAGTGGAGTTACTGTTAGCATCTTAAAAGTTTTATTATTTTCCTTTAAGAGCAATCCATGAAGTGTTTTGCTTCTCTTATACAACAATTTACCAACGCTACCAATTTTTTATTTAGTGGTGAACACTAGATTCTCTTTCTTTTTTTTTTTTGTCTCTTGAAGTTAATGTCTCTCTCTCTGTCTCACTTTAGTATCTATGGACACGAGCATAGCTGTCGATGTGGCTCCAGACGTGCAGACGAGGACAGACGAAGGCCCACAGGACAGACTCGACCCCCCTGCCGGATCTTCGCTGAGACCCAGAGAGGACGGCACGGCTCGGCAGATCATGCAGCTTCTCCAGGAGATGCAGAACCCCGAATCTCAGCCACCTCCGTTCCTCGGCGAGAACCCTTGCATCCCGTTCTTCTACAGGCCCGACGAGAACGACGAAGTCAAGATCATGGTGATCTGAAAGCCTCTCCTTGCCTCACTTTTCCCCGCTCTCTCACCTTCTTTTTTTTTTTTTTTTTTTAATTTTTTTTTTATCTTTTTGCACAAATAAGAGCCAACGTTATGACTCGCATGATGTAACTGGAGTTTTACTTTAAGAGTGTGTGGGCATTCAGTGTTTTTCCTTTCGTTTACACTCATTTTTGGTGGGTGTGAAAGCTTCTTTATTCTTCCTTAGCCGTAGTCGATATTTTTATACACGTATATATCTAACCCGAGGTTCTGCGGTTGACGATGCTCTGTCTGCTCTGTGCTTTTAATGGGTTCCTCCTCTCTTCTATTTTAATCCTCTGAACATTAGGTGCAATAGAAAAAAGGTCTGACCTGTTCTTACAGTGTAAGTACATGCAAATCATAAGATTGGGAATGTAACACGATCGTTTTTCCTCTAGCTTCTAGTAGATGGAATGAATCCGCCAGCCTGCTGTTTGCTGGATCCGTTCCGCGTCATCCACGCTCTTCTCGGTTTATCTGAAGTTCAATTCGCTCCTAAGCGACTTACTATGCATACTTTTTTGCTTATCTGCTGGATTCAAATGAATATCAATATCCACTAGGGGGCGATATAATAGGGTTTTAAAAAAAAAAAACGTCCAGGTCTCCATGTGAACAATTTTAGCATTTTCACTCCAGCTCCTCCATCAGTCTTGTCACATGGAGACGTACAACCGTAGTTACGGTTCGGTCAAACAAGCGTGTAGTTAAAATCAAAGTAACGAAGCGAAAGGGGAGGTATTATGGAAAATGTTGTTGAAGTAACGATGTTCGGTTAGCGTTAAAACCGGAAATATTCCGTTCTTGTTACAGTATGTGAAAGGGTATTGGATTTAAAGGGTCCAGCAAGTTGTAAGGAAGTACTAGATTGCAAGTAGTAAATAGTTGCGCTGCACAATAATGACAAAAGTACGAATAATCGCGTTTATTTAGATGAATATCGAAAGTACAGCAATGGCTGGGGGTCGCGACGTCAATACGGCGAAAGTTTCAAAGCGGAGTTATTAAAAAGCATTAATCGCTGTCCCGTGCGTCCGTGCGCCAGCCCCACGCCCGAAGAGCTCACCTGGATGTATATAATCTTTATCGAAGTGTTTCCAAATCCCCCACAGAATTGCTCTAGATGTAGAGAAATGGCTGCTTTTTTTTTTTTTTTTTTTTTTTTTTTTTTTTTAAAAATACATGTATTGTGAGAACGGCGTGCAGTGTTCGTGATCAGTGCCAGTGAACTCTATGATGCCAGCCGCGTTTCGATTGGCTGAGAGTTTCAGGGCTCCAAACGAAGTGAAGAAAACGTCCAAGGTTGTAAAAGTCGTATATCTACATCTACATAGTAGAAGCTGAAGCCTCTGTAACGTTTGTAGGTGTGTGTGTGTGTGTGTGTGTGTGTGAGATGCGCAAAAAGTCCGAAAAGTAAAGTCGCAATTGTTTAAGTAATAAGAACTGGAAGCGTGTTGAACGTAAACGTGTGGAAGGCTCGAGAACGGCTCGTTACGCTACAACCAAGCACTTTTATATTGTTCGCCCCTGGTGTGTGTGTGTGTGTGTGTGTTTGAGAGAGACGTGAATGTATGTATGAAGTGGATGAGTTTCTATCAGGCGTATTCTGTATTTCTTTTCTTTTTTTTTCTTCCCTCCCTTTCTTTTCATTTGTCTTGGAAGTGCGTGTTAACCCAGCGCACCCCCCCCCGACTTTTAAAATCATTTTCTGATGGAGAAGTGAGAGGGTTCTTGCGCTTGTAACACACGTGTAAATAGTGTAACTGTGTAACATACTGTATATTTAAAACCGGTGTGTGGGAAATGGATATGAATTATTTGAATGGCTATTATTAGTACCTGCCTACTGTAGAAATAAATAAATAAATGATTGAAGAAAATGGAAGTGGGCAGGGTGAAGTGGGTGTGAGGTGTCTGTGATTTAATGATTTAAAGGTAAATGGAAATAATATTTATTTGGAATACGTAGTTACACTAAACTGTTTTAATTCAACACACTGTTGGAACACAATGAAGGAGTAACACGAGAATCAGTTGATTTCAGATTTTTTTTTTTTTCTTTCTTCGTATTGTTTTTTTTTTTTTTTTTTTTTGGGTTTTTTTCCGTTCCTCCTAAATAAACCTGGGCAAAGTAAGAGCTGCTGTTTCTCTTTGTGTGTGTTTATGTAGTATGTAGGGATTGAAACACTCGGGGATGTGCTGTTATTGAGAAGTAATCAACAACGGAGTCGTGCGATTTAAGCCAAGTTCCCGTCACCTCACCGAAGTTGATTATTTTCCAACAACTGCATGACCTGAAGCGTTTTCTTCCTCCTGTCCTACAGTCATTTCTCAATATTTACAATTTCATATATTGGTGACATTTGACAAAAACCACAGCAGTCAAAAAACCATGTACACTGAATTTTAATGTTTTGAACAGATCGGTCCTGCGAGACAGACTCCTTCGTTACACGGTAAAAGTACCAGGATGTATCCGAACGTCGCACGTTCGCTTCGTCCTCGCGGCACGACGACTGGACGTCTCTACACGCTACCGAAGTCCGTTCCTCCGTCTCTCACCACTCGATGATGCATCATCTCCTGTTTTTTTTTTTTGTTTTTTTTTCTTATTCATTATTATTATTATTCATTTATAAGTTACTCAAGTCACACATAATTTAATACAATAATTAAATATCCATACAGGTCTAAACTAGTCTCTAAAGCAGTGGAAGCACGATTTCCGTTAACGCACCACATAGATATACAACACGCTGAAAGATATGGCCGTGATGAACAGTTTTACTCTTAAAGAATCCTTCCAAATATTTGGGATTACTGAACCCTCTGAGATTACGCGTGGAGGTGGGGGAAGGTGTAAAAGTGCCGACGATGAGGACGATGCAGAGGTGGTGATGTAATATTGCCTTGGCAGGGCGCATTGCGTACACAGAGGGTCGTGTTGACATGCGCGACAGGTGAGTACGATCAGGTTTGTTACGACACACATACACACTGATGAAGGGTTGAGACCGTTTTCTTAAGAGCAAATGATTAAAGCTGCCTTCAAGTCCTCCTGGGAAATTCGTGCATATGAGTTTGGAGGTCTTGATTACAACGTGGTGTGTTCAAGTGTTTTTTTTTTTTTTTTTTTTGGGGGGACGGGCAATTGGGACTCAGTGAGAAATTTACAAGTTCCCGTGTAGTAATTACGGCTTTGTCGTGGCGTTCAAGTGTGTTCACCTGGTGATTACGATATTACTGACAGGATTTGAAGGCAGCGTAAGACCTCTATGCATAGACCAGCTTATTTGTAGCTAGTGTTTTCGAAAGGAATAATCACTGAAAATCAAACGGACACCTTTTTTCCCCCACTTTCCACAGATCAAAACGTGTTCGGTGTCTGAAGTTTGCTTCTTTACTTGGTGCGGCGAAGCGAATTTTTCGTAGCTTAAATTCTTTCCCGTTAAGTCTCGATTTAAGTAGAGTTCCTCCACACGTTTCGCTTCTTGAAGGAGTTGCTCCAAAATGAGCCGTGCTCGTTTTGGAACGGTGCTCTTAGGCAGGATGTGAGTGGCTTATTGCTTTTATGAAAACAAAAAAACTTAAGTGTTCAATAAATTTAAATAAATGAATAATATTCGCAATAAAATACATTTGTTTAAAAAAAAAAAAAAAAAAAAAAAAACAGGACTAATAATTGTTCCACTATGTAATGTAGTCTGTTAATAGTAAGCTTTAGTTGCTAAGCAACATCATGGACAAAGATTAGGCCGTTATATGGACAGCACAACGGCCGCGACGGTTTTATTGTTTAAATCACATTGATACAGATTTGAAATATTATGATGCGGCCGTGTGTGTGTGTGTGTGTGTGTGTGTGTGTGTGTGTGTGTGTGTGTGTGTACACCGGTCAGCCATTTTTATTTATTTTATTTTTTTTGAGAGATGCTCTGACCCACTCATCTAAGCCATCACAATCTCTCAGATCCTTACGCTTGCCCATTTTTTTCCTGCTTCCAACACATCAACTTTGAGAACTGACTGTTCACTTCCTTCTTAATGAATAAACCCCGCCCCCTGACAGGTGCCGCTGTAACGAGGTACTCGGTGTTATTCACGTCACCTGTCGATGGGTTTAATGTGATGGCTGATATGTGTATATCGAGGATTTTACCACAGCTTCGAACGTGGCTCAGATTTCAGAACAGAAACTATCCTTTTTTCTTTTTTTTCTTCATTTTTTTTTTTTTAAATAAATAATATCATTTTACACTACACTTATCAGATCTAAACGTATCCCGCAGCACGATGCAAGCACTGCAGTCCAATACACCAACATCTTAATCAATGTGGCGTTTTTTTTTTTTTTGCTCAATTCCTATTTCTAGCTAAACACCATATTCATGCTATATTATTTATATATATATATATATATATATAATATATGTACGGAGTGTGTGTCCATAATTTAAATAGCATACGATTTATATGCGTTTTGTGCCGCAACCGTACTCTCGTACAACACGAGAGCGTAGGAGCAATAACCGTGTTGGATTAACGAACTGCATATGTGATCGTATAGCCTGTATAAAATAGTAATAGATGTGTATAATAACTCGTTCCTCAGAACAGATATTTGCATGGTCTGTGTGTAAAACCGGTGCAGGAATACATTTGCCAGAATAGTCTCGTAGCTTGTTTTTAGCTAAACGAATAAAGCAAACTTCGGACGCCAAAGACGTCCTGGCTGATCGACTAGATTTGTCCGTTTTGATTTTTCTTTTAAATTATCCCTTCGAAACCCGATTTTCTAAATGGACAATAAATCAAACACATAAAATCACAAGTAAGATGATACGTTTGCATAAACGACTTAAGAAGTTAAGCACCTGTAGAGATGCTAGTAATGATACAATGCTTTGTTGGTTTTTTTTTTTTTTTTTTTTTTTTCCCTCCCCCTCCCCCACAGAGAATAAGAGTAGCTGATGTTAAACAGATGTTGCACATTTCGTGTACACGTTTATCTTTTTGAAGTTCGGGTCTACGACGTGTTAAGACGGTGTGAATTGTAACCGATCTGTAGACATATTGCACTTTCTGTATAGATCCCGCCTCGCAAAAATGTGACTGCATTCGCTACGTGGAAAAGTGACGTCTTGGAGAAATGTCACGAGGGTGAACACGTACACGGTCCAGGACGTTTCGGTACGGACGTGACGACGTGGACATGATGAGGAATTCAGGGAACCTTGGCTACAGCGTACATGTACGTTACAATAGAGGTTAAACATCGAGACAGTGTTCATGGCCTTCACGTGAGTCCAGATGGTTTTTGGAGAAAATCCGGCGAAGAAGCAAAGAGACGACGACGACAACAAGAACACTACACGTCTCTCACAGCACGGTGGTGGTGTCGCTGCTCCTCCACTTCATGTGGAATGTAGAAGAGCATCTGTCCTTTAAAGAAGCAGGTGGAATGAGGAAGAGGCGTTGCATCTGAAGGGGTTTCGGTCTGGTTTTCTCTTCCGCCTCTCCTCACTGTGTCGTGTGTGTGTGTGTGTGTGTGTGTGTGTGTGTGTGTGTGTGTGTGTGTGTGTGTGTGTGTGTAAGTGAGAGAGAGAGAGTGAGTTGTGCTGGTGGGGTTTAGTTTAGGGTTGCCTAATGGTGATCATGGAGGGAGTTTGAGAGGAAGGACCAAGAAGAAGAAGAGGAAAGGATGGAAGAGAGAGGGAAGGAAGAAGTAACAAAAACAAAAGTGATGGAAGGAACGAAAATGGAAGAGGAAAAAAGGAAGAAGGAAATATAAGAAGAGCAAAATAAAGGTGGGAGAGATGGGGAGGTAGATCAGGAACATGGAGGGAAAGAAAAGGGGAAGGATAAAGTAAAAAAAAAAAAAAGGAAAGCAAAGAACATAAAGATGGTAACTGAAGTAAGAAGGAAAGAAAGTGAAGGAAGGAGAGAAAATGATAGAGAAATAAAAGAGGGGAGGATGCAAGAAGAGAGAGAGAGAGAGAGAGAGAATGAGAATGTACCAGAAAAGAAAAAGACAAGGACGAAGAGAAAGAAGGGTGAGGAAGAAGAAATAACGAAGAATACAGGGGAAAGAAAATGCAGGAAGGAAGAAGAGAATAAACCAAAAGGAAGAGAAATAAAGACGAGACGAGAACATAAAATCAAGTAAAAAGGAGAGTAGAAAAGAGACCGAACTGAAAAAGAAAGAGAAGTAAGAGAAAACGAAAGAGCAAGAAAGAAGGGAGACGAAGAAACGAGGATAAAGGGGACAGGGAGAAAGAGAAGAGAAGAGAAAATGAAGTAAAAGAAGTCGGAGAAGAGCAGAGGGAAAAAGGACGGGGTAGTTAGGAGTCAGATGAAGGAAGAGGGCTCTCAGGGTGTGAAGGGCTGCCCCTGCTCGGCCGCCTGAGCAACACGAGGAGGAAAAAGAGAGAAAGAAGAGTGAATAACGAAAGTAATATTAAAGCAGTAGTAAGTAAAAGGGCGTCCCCAAAGTCAGCAAGGCTGGAAGGCAAGAGCCTGGGATTGTACTTAAACCGTCAATCGAACGGAACCGTTTAGAGCTAAATGTGTGTGATTTTTAAAATCTGGTCGTCAAATCAGAACCACTGTAAAGTTTATTACCCTTCAGCTTAGTGGGGTGTCATCTTCCCGCCTGTGACTTCAAGGAGCGCTGCTCGAGAAACAGAAGGACAAAAAAAACAAAAACAAAGACAAATAACGTAACGGAAACGAACGTGTATAAAAGCGCACTCCACAAATAGATGCAGTTATACTCGTTACTCCAGTCATCACCTGGGAGTGATAATGCATCGGCTTCAGAAAAGAACTTTCATTCGGCAGAAAGAAAAGGAAAAAAAATCACAACAGAAGTCAAGGATCGTTAGAAAAACATGAAGGAGAAAGAAATGTAGAGAGAGTAAAATAATAACGAGAAAGAAAACAACATGACATGGAACCCTGTGTAGTGTGTGTGAAGTGTGTGTGTGTTCATGCTGGAGTGAATCTGAAGGAGAAGAGGATAAAGGGGATCTAGGTGCCCTGGATGTCTGTCCCCTTAGGTCTGGTGGGAGGAGCTAATAGTCTAGAGGGAGGAGTCTGTGGATCACATGGGTCGGGTGGGTGAGGCCGGGGGTCGTCGGCTGCCATGGAAACAAACACAGGAAGAACACACACAGGATGAGAGAGGAGACAGGGATGAGACACGCTTACAGTACACATACGTCCACATACACGTACACTTCCGCTTATTCGGGGCGTTGTGCAGAACGAGTTCACGTCACGACATACGAGACGACGTGGAGGTCGAGTAGCGCAGCCTCACGATGAGTTGTTGTAGCAATTATTAGACACTGACCAACTCCAGAATCACTTACAGAAACCGAGGTTCTGTAGAATTCAGACTTAAATGGTCCGAGTCTGAAAGTCTGAGTCCGCTACCAATTGCTGTTTTAGATTCTAAAGTGTTACAGGGGAAACAAACAAAAATGGAAAACGAGAGATTTTTTGCCCTGAAAAACTAAATACACGACTCTAGTGAAATGCAGAGTTTTGTATTGTTTGTACTCTGGGCTTCCTATAAAGGGGAAAAGAAAAAGAAAAAATAAACAGAAGGAAAGAAAAAAGAGACGGAAAGTTACAGGAAGCAGAAAGAAGTACGTAGAGAAAGAAAAGAAAATGACGGGGGGGGGGGAGAAGATAGCAGGAAGGGAAAGAAAGAGGAAAAAAGAAAGAATTGGGGAAAGTGAGGGAGAGGAGAGAAAAGAATATAGTGGAATATAAAATAAGAGAAAGTAGAAGAGGGGGGAAAAAGATGAGAATGAAAAATGTGTATGAAAAAAGTAAAATATTAATTGGAACACGCTTCAGTTCATTTTTAGGGATGCCAGTAATTGCGACATGTGGGTTTGTTAAAGGAAGTTTTTAAAAATGGTTTTGTTTTGGCTTCTGATCGACTGTAAACAGCTCTCGGTAGTCGAATCAGACCTTTGGACCGGACTTCATACACATGGAGTTTGCCGACACATGGTGGACAAAACAATGTGGACCTTCAGTAATGTTTCATGCCACACTGAACAGCAAGCAGTTTACGATAAATCACAGGACACATTGCTCTGTAAAAGACATCACAGAATGTCTGATCAAATGTCTGATTAGACCGATCGCATGTAATAGACCGATGCTTAAACATTCAGTCACCAAACGGTAGATGAGTGGAGTTAGAGCTGGGCGATATGGGGGGGAAAGAGTGTGACAAATATTTAGCAAAGTAACAATTAGTGATGACAGTTACTTGACGAGAATAAGTAAAGTTTGAAAACTTGTTTGCTTTCACATAAAAAGTCATAGTGAGTTTTTTCTGGGCCAGAAAATAGCCCCACCCCCGCACAGAAACTAAGTTGCTCAGTACCATACCTTTTCTTTAAAAGAAAGACAATCTGCAAGTCCTTAGCTTTAACAGAAGGTGAGGTTGGTTGAGGTGAAGACTTGTAAACGATTTTTAATCGCATTAAAGGTGCGGTCTGTCATTTTTAAAGCCCGCTGGGTTAACTGTATTAAGCAATGTGCTGCATTCGGGTAAAGCTTGGAACGAGAAATTTCTGTGAACGTAGATTCTGTCGAAATTCTAAATCAACATACAGCCACGTTAGCTGGTTAAATCTATAACACTGACCTTTTTTATTTATTTATTTTTTGCCAAAAAGTAAATACTTCATGAAGGTTCGAGTTCATGTATAGTGATATCACTCATCACTAACAAAAACTGGCTAGCTTGTTGCTAGTTCACAAGCTTTTAGTGCTCCTAATTTTCAGCTCTGAGTACCAACTTCACGTTGAGTAAGGTCCCGCCCCCGTATTTATTTTCATCGGGAGGTTTTTTTTTCTGCTTGATTTATCGCGATATTGTTTTGATTGGCTGCTGGTGACGAGCAGGAATGTTCCAAATGAAAGAAAATTGAACTCGGTATTGAAAAAAAACTTATCGCCCAGCTTTATGTGATGCCGTGACATGACAAACAACAACCAACAAACGACAGACAGAAAACATTCGACAACTCGGAAAGGTTCGGGTTCACGGTGCAAGCCTGGTGGAACCTTGCTCTGACAGATCTATCAGTATTTGTAAGGACCTAAAGTGTGAGTATATGCACTGTTCTTCTGTTTACAAAAGTATGACAATGATCATTAGTGAAGATAAATGACATGAACAAAAGGTGCTTTCCCTGTTCTGCTTGAATGAAGTGAAAAAACAAACCCAAAAAATGTTAAAAGACCACACACACACACACACACACACACATATATACACAAGCTCACAAGCACAGTGTGCAGTGTGAGCCCGATAGGCACGCTGTCCTATCTCAGATCTGTTCTGAGACTTGTAGGACGTTCAGTCAGGCATTCACATAATATGTCTGTAGAAGTCTGTAGATTTATGTGTTCTGTCCAATCCAGGACAGGAGGACAGGGCCGGCCCATTTATCTTAGCTAGCAGGCTAGTGTATATACTAGTAAATATTATAAATATTTTTGAATATGGCTTACAATTCCTCTCAGAAATCCTGTCAGTTTAGCTCATATTAGCTAGCAGGTTAACATTATCAATGAGGATGTTAAATATTCATGAATATCACTTAAACGTCCTTAGAAAACCTGTCAGGTAAGCTCATGTTAGCTTAGTGTTAGCAGTGAAAATGGTTATAACTTAAAATTCCTCTCAGAATTCCTGCAACCAGGCTAGAATACAAACATTTATGAATATTACTTAAAATTTCTGATTGATATAAGCTAGCAAGCTAGTGTTAATAGTAAATTCATCTTAAAATTCCTCTCAGAAAGCCTGCCAGGTTCACTCATATTGGCTAGACGGCTACTGTTAGCAGGGAAGATTATGAGTAGTTATAGATATTTATTACTAAATTCCTCATCGTAGCTAACAGGTTAGTGTTAGCAGGGATGACTATGAATATTTATTCAAATTTATGAAAATTTCCTCAGAAATCCTGTCAGGTTAGCTCATATACGCTAGCAGGCTAGTTTTCGCAGTAAATTACGATAAATTATGATTTACTTAAAATTTCCTCAGAAATCCTGTCAGGTTAGCTCATCCTAGCTAATAGGTTAGTGTTAGCAGGGTAGATAATGAATATTTATTCATATTTATGAATATTACTTTAAAAATCCTGTCAGGCTGGTTGATGTTAGCTAGCAGGTTTGTGTTAAATATTATAAATATTTTGCAATACGTCTTAAAAATTCTTCCAGAAATGGCATCAGGTTAAACCTACAACACTTTTAGTTGTATATTTAATGCAAAAAAACTACATTTAACACCTCAGTATTTTGATTTTAGTCAGCATGTTTTAAAATATCGTTAACATTCTTAGTATTTTAACACTGAAAACATCGCTTACGTTCTTAGTTCTTAGCGAACCATCACAGTCTTTTGATGGTTCCCGAACCTTCTTAGTATTTTTGATTTTCTAGCACACTATATGGTGTTTTTCTATAGAATAGTCTATAAAATAAATAGTGAATAAGTGAGAGCGCTAGCACAATATTTAGGCAAATTTTGCGAGGTCTAGTTATGTTAGCAGGCCGGCTCTGTTTCCAGACAGTCCTTCAGACACGTTATTACACTCGTTACCATGAGTTAACAATGTGAAGGACTCTTGAATGTTTATGTTTGTGCACGTGTATCTCAGGAATGTTTAGTGAGTTCTCAGAGACAGACGGCCATGCAGCGAGCAAGTAGTAAGTTTAAGCAAAGATGCTATGGAGATGGGGACCGAGTACCATACACATACCAGACACGCTGGTCCTCACTGGTCACTGATTGTAATTCTGTGAAGAGTAATCATAATCAACAGGTAGGGTTGAGGCGGAGTGAAGGAGGGAAAAAATGGAGGAGAGGAAGAAGGGAGGGATGTGCAAGAAACACGCTTTATATGGAGGAGACGTTAGCACTGCTCTGTGCTCAGCTAATAACAGAGTGAAGTGCAAAACCTCTGAGCTAAAGACCAACGAAACTGATCAAACGGCACATGTATACAAATTTTATTTGAGAGGTTTTGCAGTTCAGTTTATGGATCATTTCAAAGGGCAGCAGAGTTAGCTTTTGGGGGTTAGAAGTGGGTGGAGGTCAGTAACATTTTCCCCCTGAAATATAAGACGCTTTATATATATATATATATATATATATATATATATATATATATATATATATATATATATACACACAGAAAAGCAATAAGCAATAAATAAATATATATTTATTGAATAGGTAAACAGCTCAATATTAAATATGTCTTTAAAAAAACATAATATATTAAGGTTTATATATGTAACTCAGCAATACATACATTAAATGATAATTAAATACGTCAAATTTATTATTTATATAAGTATTTATTTATTTCAATGACCGTGCATGCAACATGAATATATTAAATTATTTTTATATTGATTGACTGAATCCTTGATTTAATATAGTCTGGATTATTTCTCCATAAAGAGATGCTATAATTGTGCATAACTGTAATCCGTAACTGTAATACACTCATTTCTCTCATTTCTGGTATTTTTTCCAGTGGTGTTAAAATATTTTGTATTAATAAAGATTTCTTTGTATGAACAGACTTACAGACAGATCTTTTTGAGGCCTGACACAAGAATTAACATCAGGACTGTAGAAGAACAGCTCAAGGAACGTACAGGCCAATGTATTCTCTAAGCTGACAAAACATTTAAGGGGCGTCTTATACTCCAGAGTGATTTATTATAGTTAGTAGCAAATGGTGAACTTTTTTTTTTTAACAGTGTTAATAGTCTCCATTATTATCAGGAGACGGTTGTCCCATTTGTTGCGGACAGAGACCAAAAGTTCTCAAGGTTCAAGCCTCATTAATTCACCGCCTGCTACAGATGATACGAAAAACAGTGAAAGAGCCCATGAAATGGCTTGAGTTTACTCACATCTGACTTATTTGTACAACCAATTACATTCAGGATACACTGATCAGAAGATTTGGGTACGGATTTTGTACGCAGCAATAAGTTTAAACCACTTATTACAGGAAATAACAAATGCAAACATAATTTTTCGGTATACAGTATTAGTTGTATACAGGTTCCATAATAACAAGAAACTTTGATTTCATGGGCACTTTGAGGTTATTGTTAAAGGTGTGTGTGTGTGTGTGTGTGTGTGTGTGTGTGAGCAGCAGGAGGCAAGCAGCTGCAAGACAAGTTTATGTCACAAATCACACAAACTGACCAATCAGAAGCGCATGTGTATGTGTAACTAATGAGGAAGCAAACATTTTCAATGACGTTCTCTCACTCATTCACTCGCTCCCTAGTTTTGGCTGCTGTTGGTGTGGGGTGATGTGTGTGTGCACGTGCGTGCTCCGGTATCTGTGCTTTATGTGTTCATTCACTCACTCATTCACACTCGATATGTTGAATACACCAGACATTAAATGACTGAACGTTTGAACGATAACAATAAGCCAACTGAAAATAATTCTAAATTAGTTCAGTAAACGGTCAAAGCATGATTGTAGCATGTTGTTCACAGATGCTTGTTAGTCGGTTAGTGAGTTTTTATCGTTTAAACGTTAAAAGAAAACGGTGACCGGGTTGAATATCCCTAATCATCACTCACCCACACCGCTCCGCTCAGAGGTGTCTCACACTCCTCGGCTGAGAGCAGACGGAGTTTCTCATTAGGCACGACTACATACACTAACAAGCAACCAACTTCGAACCTCTTGACAGAGTCTTCACAAATCTTCAATATGCTATGCTACAGCGTGACTCTCTCACCTGGGTACGCTGGGAGGGGCCCGGTTAGGCCGGGAGGGCACCTGAGGGGGCGGGCCTCCAAACGGGTCCGGAGACGCCCCAGGGCGAGACGGCAAAGGAGGCCCACCAGCAGCAGGAGGGCCTGGGGCGGAGCCACGAGAAACAGGGCGGCCTGGGGGACCTGGAGGAGGGGCTCGTCTCTGAGGGGTGGGACTGGTAGCTGGAGACCTACAGGTGCGGGAAAAAAAGACAATATTGTTATACGTGCTAAAATAAAAAAAAAAGGACACACCTACATTCATGTCGCTCCAAATACTCTCACGGTCACATTCTACGCAAATGACGGAAACTGTGAGTTCATGAGTAGAAAATGATACGGATCAGAATGATCGTTATGAAGCGCTGACACTGCAGACTCCTTTCCAAAATGCTCCTCAAAGAAAACTTCACCACATCAAAGCACGTTGATTTGCAGCTGCATTACTGTCAGCTGTCAGGGCTGCTGTTCTAGAAAATGAATCAACACATTCTGACCAATCAGAATCATGAATTCAACAGCACTGTGGTCGGTATAAAGCAAGTTAAATCCTTACATTACACTCCAAACCACCTTTAAGTGTGGAAGCTACAGTCAGACTTTCCCGAAAATGAAAGCAAAATCTCGAATGAAGTCATTGTTTGGAACGCATATTATCTCCAGGTTTTTCTTTTAGAATGATTAATTATTAATATTATTAAATGAATACATTTGATCACTTAATAGTATACAAGCCTGTTTTTGTGCTCTGAAGGTTTCTGAATGTTGTTATATTTATTTATTTATTTGTAATTTGCTGCTTAAAATCCCAGAACACATTCCTTAATCTCACAACTACATACCTAATATATTGTGTTTAAAGATGAATAATTTGGGAGTTTAAGAATTAAGAAAGAAGCAGTAGCTGTTTTCCAACAGCAGGTGGGGCCACTTCATTATTCATGAAGAGTGAGTATAATGATGAAGGGAATCTGGTGCATCAAAATCCTCAAAAGTAATGAAATAGTCCTGTTATTCATCCACAGATCCACATTTTAATCGAGTCAATCTCTCTCTCTCTCGGTTTCATACCTTCCCCCAGAGCCAATGCGCTGCACCTGTAGCCACGAGTCATCGACGGGTGGAGGCAGAGCCGTGGTCACCGTGCTGGTGCTGATGTCTCCGATGATGCTGAGGGCTTCTTTGAGCGCGTGGTACATGCGCAGCATCTCGTCCCGACGCTGACCCTGCTCGGCCGACTCCTCCATCAGAGTGTTCTGATCACCGCAGGAATAAAGCTGAGCCAACAACTCCGCGTTAATGAACTCCTTCGTCTGGCAGCGCAGAGCAGACGACAAAAAATAGACAATAAATCATTTTAGACCCGATTTGCTATTGTCGTGACATTTACATAAAGGCCAGAATTTCAACCAGGTGTTAATAATGGCAGAGATAATCTTGGGCCAGTCTAATGCCTCATGAAGATGAAAAAATTTGGGCGTGTCAATATTTTCAACATTGCTTCTCCTTCATATTAACATTAAAGTCCATATACAGGAAATAGGGACGGTCTCGAACAAGGGCAGGGTGTGCGGTTTCCCTCAGGATTTGTGATTTTCAGGATTTCTGGATGCTAAATATTTCGTTATGTGTATGCTAAAAAAAAAAAAAAAAAAAAAAGGAAAAAAGCTTTCAGTAGTGTTTGCCCAGCTGTAGTATTTGGATCATGTGAAGTCATTTGGAGTCACCCTGTGTATATTAGTCTGTGTGTGAGCTCATCAAGTGACTCACATATTCGACAGACTTTAAAAAACCAGCTCACAGCGGACTGTACTAACACCAACGCAGCACTTCGTCGGACGCAGCGCAAACGATAAGCTCTGCTTTAACCGGAACTCACGTTGTTAATCATGAGGTGCATGATGGTCTTGGGCATAAGATCACGGACGGTCTTGTTGACGATGCCCATGTAGGAGTCCACCAGGTTGCGGATGGTCTCCACCTGCCTCTCCAGCTGGGGGTCCATGGAGTGCATGAAGCTGTCCGAGCCGTTCTCCTCGCTCGCATCACTCTAAACAGGTGAGGAACGCTATTAGTGGAATATTTAGGTTTGAGCGCGAGTTTCAGGTGCGATTATTTGACTGAAGTTGGTGTGAAACCAAGGCAGAACAATGAAAAATCAGACATAAGAGTCGAGGACATACCTTGTCCTTTTCCTAGCGGAATGCAACAAGAAAAAGAAACAGCACCGGATATATAAGCATAATAACTGTATAGGAAGGACATGGATGATGCAATTACAACTCAACTCACCACCACACGCTCTGGATAAACACCGGCTCTGAGGAACGAGGCCTTCCAGCCATCCACGTCCTCCTGACTCTCACAGGCCAACTCCAGCTGACGATAGTCTTTATACACATTCCTAAGTGTGTGTGTGTTTGAGAAAGAGCAAGTGAGAGAGATGAGCAACATGTCATGAGTAAGGTTCTTAGTATCCTTATAAGCAGTGTGAACCTCGTTTACTCCAAACACAATTATAATGGAGGTCTAAGAGCAGTTGTTGGGACGTCAATAAACGTCCATGTCTCATTTAGATGCTTTCACGTTATGTTATCCTTTGTAAATGGAGGTTTGTTCAGGGACTAGTTTTTCAGACGGAAAGATCTGTAGTCATGTCAGCGTTACTGGTAGTTATACGGCTCCGATGGAGCACGGACACAACACAATCTTCAGGAAAGCGTGAGGTGTCCGAATACTGTATTGCTCCAGGATTTGAAAGCTAACTCCTGAAAACCGAGAGAATGGTAAGACTTAACAATTGTACTTTATACAGTAATTAAACCAGGAAGTAGACATGACTGACTAGACTGACTAGACTGACTAGAGTTCAGGAGATATACATAGTGTATTTTTAAACATTCCGTTATGTTCTTTTCTCATTACATTAATTATTGGCACCCTTCAAGAGCATGTTCGAAATATCACTAGCTGCATGTTATTTATTTTTATTCAAAAAAAAAAAAAAAAAAATCATGAAGCATGCCAATAAGTTGAAAAAACAAAACAAAACAACAACAACAAATGTTGGAGTGTTCCTAAATAGATACAGTTCAGTAAACCAGGCTGTTTGCTATTGTGCCGTGCTGTTTGTGCTGCTGTATGTTGTAAAGACCCAGGGCTAGTTCACCTCTGCTCGGTGTTGAACAGGGCGAAGATGTGCTTGCTGGACATGAAACTCTTCTCCACGTCTCTCAGCTTCAGGTTGTCCACCTGCAGCATGTACTTCTTCTCTTTCTCCTGCAGAGGGCGAGAGCGAGAGGCGTTTAGGAAGCGACTCAGATTCAAGGGTTGAAACTGAGACGTGGGCGTTTGGGGGGGTAAAATTTCATTTAATTTTAATGTCACTTCGGTGTTCATGACATTGAGTAGTGCTGACATGTTGCTCTTGGGTTAACATGTAGCAGCGATTACGATCTCAAAAAAAAAAAAGACTAAAGGAAGCGAAGGCATTTTGTGGTAATGACTGAAAGAGAGACAAGAGAATAGCAAGACTGATTTTTTTATTTATTTTTTTTATTTTAAATGAATGCCAGAATGAAAGCTTGAAACAGTACACCAACGTCTGAGAGGAAGAAATCTTTCTTTCGGGTTTTTTTTTTTTCCCTCAGGCCCCACTGCATGAGGGCTGGAACTGATTAGAGCCAACGGAGCTAAAATAAACCGGCAGGGCGACAGTGTAGTCTGCACCCGGGCCGGTGCACCACAGCAGCCTGGCGGGCCGTCAGGGGCAAAACCCTCGCTGTTGGTATTCCCCTACCCAGAGAGAAGGCACCACACCCTGAGCTGCCAGCTAGGACACCACAGCAACCCTGCTGTATAAAACACACACACACACACACACATGCAGCAAGCATCCATCCACCCTGACCAGCTGTGCAGGACCAAACCATCCTGGCTAGTCTATATATATGTGTGTGTGTGTGTGTGTGTGTGTGTGTGTGTGTTTGTGTGTGCGTCACTCGAAAATAGCAGCGATGAGGAGTCACTAGCTGGTGATCTGGCCGTGCGGTTTTTGTGCGCAAGTCAGGTTTCCCTTCTATACTTACTCATCAGAGGCCACAAAGTCAAAACCAGACCAGGATCGGGAACTTCAAGACTTCAAGAATCTCATTTCATAGGCAAGCTTTTTTTGGGGGGGGAATTCCATGACCCAGTATTTTTTCAATATTTCTACACATGACAGCTGAAGGTCATCTTTAAACGACTCACATCTGCTGACTTCCCTAACATTAGAGTCAACCATACGACCCCTAATGACCCCTGTTGTACTGAGTGACTGAAACTTAAACACACACACACACACACACACACATACACACACACGGATGCAAACCAGTCCTCCATCAATTAGCATTTAATCACAAGGTTCTCTGAAATATTAGACATGATTAATAAGGACCAATTCGAATATGAACAACGTTGAGAAATTCATAACTGTATGACAACCATAAGTGTATCAGGTGTTTAATAACTCTAGAACATTTCTAATAATGATTTGATTCCTGAGCCCATAAAATAAAATCTGATCTGATCCGAATTTTATTCATGCCAGATGAGATCAGGTCGGATTTTCTTTTAATAAGCACGTACAGATAGACTGTATTTTCATACACACAAATAATATGATCGCTATCTGATTTTGGCAGGATTTTACGATATCTTTCGGATTAAAGCTCTTATTGTATTTCACTAAATCAGATTTCAGTCTGATAATTGGGTTTATAAGCTCAAGTCGACGGTTAAGCTGTTATTTTTCATTTTTTATAGATCTGTGTGTGTGTGTGTGTGCAAACAGAAAGAGAAGAAAGAAGGAAAAACATGCACGTCGTTTAGTTACAGCTCAAAAGGATTATGTGTCATTTGCAGCCTTAAAAAAAAAAAGAAAAAAAGAATGTACACATTTGGAAGGAGTCTCCAGTTTCAGCGCTTTGGAAAAGTCAGAACGCTGTAAACTTTACGTTTTGCAACATCTTCAGGAGGAGTCTGGAGTTTCATTAATCATTGATTATTTTCCTAGAACAGCATGACACCAAGTATTTCGTTCCTTACATAAACACTGCCCTTAAGTGAAACAATTAATAGTAATAGCTGCTTCTTCCAGGTCCTTAGTAGGTTTTTAGTAACATTTGCAGAATGAATGAATGTGAGATTCGCCGATGCCGTAAAATTCCCACAGTTTTCCAGGTTTTCCAGGACAAATCAGATCAGGATGAGCCGCACGGAGAGGGAATCCTATAGCTACAGGATAAATACAGCCGAGATGTCGTGCTTGGCTTATGGATGGATGGTATGGGATTGGATTGGAATGATGGGAATAAGCTCTGAGCTCGGCTGGAGCTTAGGGGCTTTCCGAAACCCACAGCGAGGATAGAAAGAGCGAGAGAGAGAGAAAGAGAGAAAAGTGTTCGGCCAGGTAGACGTGCCAGCTGGCCCAGGTGCTGTTCACCAGAGACAAAACACTTTGTTATTAACGCGTTGAGAGGGTGACGTCACTCAGCAATTGTACACACACACACACACACACACACACACACACATAAGGGAACGGCCTATTCAGTGACTCATACATTTTCCCTTCCCCTGGCCAAAAAAAAAAGAAACAGACAGGGAAAGAAAGGAAAGAGAAGACGCTGAGAGAGAGAGAGAGAGAGAGAGAGAGAGAGAGAGAGAGAGAGAAATGGATGGCGTGAAAGGTGGATTATCTACAACGAAGAAGAACAGAGGAAAAAAGGAAGAAAGCAGGCTTATCTATCATACTACAGAGCAGGATCCAGACAGCAGTTCATCCTCTTAACAGTAACACACACACACACACACACACGCACACAGACAGGCTCACTTATACAAACATAGAGTGACACACGCTTAGATTTTACTGACAAATTCCATTAACTATGCCCCACACACACACACACACACAATCTTGCACTCAATCCTTTCTCAAAACAAATCAAAACTTTAATGCATAGGAAACAAAATCACATATGTTCTTCAGCCTGGTTTGACTCAAACCCCCTTCCCCCTTAAGGAGGTAAAACACACACACACACACACATGTTTTGGCAAGGTGGTGAATGGAAGTCATCAGAAGGTGAAAAGCCTAACTACGCTGTGTGTGAGGGCAGACCTCTGACTTCCCCCCAATTCCCTGCAGACACACACACACACACACACACACACACTGAACGATTCTCCATGCATTCCCACAAAGCAGTACAGCTCACTACCTCTGGTGGTTTCACTCCAGAAAAACCTTGAACCTTTCCAAATCTTTTGAATTTAGAACGCTCAAAATCGGACAAACTCTAAACGGCTGAAATTTCAGACTGGAAATGATTACCCGGCTCTTCGCGTGGCAGCGCGAACCGGTGCTCGGTTTTAGGGTTTTGTCCGTCTGTGCGTTCGAAGAGAACTTCGAATACTTTCCATTGTTTTGTTTCGGTTGTGACTAATAACCGGCGCAATTATAACAGCGGAGGAAGTTCGGCTCGAACTCATAAACACACCTCACATGTTGCACTCCAGCCCCCGCTCGGGTTAATCCAAACAAACAAGACAGGGGACGAACAAACTGCTCGGAGCGCTGACACGTGCACGTACGCATCCACGTACAAATGTGCAATGTTCGCGCATCGTACGCTACGTGAACGCGACCGTTTACAAAGTGCATGCGTACGAGAGCGACTATAAAACACCTCCTAAACCCGCAACACGGAGGAAGCCGTTTCATTTCCTTTGGCTTTATAGATATATTCGATGCTTCGATATATTTGCAATGTATGTGTGTGTGTGTGTGTGTGTGTGTGAATGTAAAGGCAGACTCGACTACACACTCTTACACACTTATTTGGTGTCTATACTAATTTGCAACACAGATCATAAAAGCTGAAGTGAATCACAATAAATGCCAGAGCAGAAAGCTCATGCTTTACAGGTTAGAAAAGGTTTGGTGTGTGTGTGTGTGTGTGTGTGTGTTGAGTCAGAGTGAACGCTGGTGACTTGGGCTCGCATCAAAGGCAGCAGAAATGCAGGGCAGCATATGGGAGCAATA
Organism: Ictalurus furcatus; assembly: GCF_023375685.1. Lineage (NCBI taxonomy): Eukaryota > Metazoa > Chordata > Actinopteri > Siluriformes > Ictaluridae > Ictalurus > Ictalurus furcatus. Next base: position 17,106,229 of record NC_071282.1, read on the forward strand.
ACACTGCTCCTAACCCCTCATTACCAAAAAGACTGTGCCTTGGGCGGGAGCCAGCGGCAATTTCCAAAACGCTCCCTCCTTCTCTCCTTCTCCTTTTCACTGCGTCTTTTCTTAATTTGTAAAAAAAAAAAAAAAATTTTTTTTTTTTTTTAAAAAACAGCGAAAGAGAATCATGTTCCTCTCAGAATGCAACTCTCTCAGTTTGGCTCAAACGTTTTCCTTTAAGATATGAAATGTTCTAGTTTGCAAGTCCGTAAAAAAAAAACAAACAAACCAAAAAAACAAAACCAAAAAGATCATTCTGCAGAGATAGACTTTACGATTCAGACTCATCCGAACGGGTGAAAGAAGACAGAGGGAAAGCGAGAAAGACTCGACGTCTAGCGCAGGAACGGGCAAGCGGGTTCAAATTTAAACCAGGCCTGCTTTCGGAAGAAAAGAAAGAAAAAACCTCAGAGCTGCAACAACGGATCAGACGTGTGAACCCTGTATAGTGAAATCCTCAGGACGCCACACACACACACAACACCTTTCAGACCTCCACGTGTTTGTAGGAGGTCAGACTCGCACATACAGTGCATCCGGAAAGTATTCACCGCGCTTCACTTTTTCCACATTTTGTCATGTTACAGCCTTATTCCAAAATGGATTCAATTCATTAATTCCCTCAAGATTCTACAAACGATACCCCGTAATGACAACGTGAAAGAAAGGTTGTTTGAAATCTTTGCAAATTTATTCAAAATAAAAAAAAAAACAAACCAAAAAAAGCACACGTACATAAGTATTCACAGCCTTTGCCATGACACTCAAAATTGAGCCCGGGTGCATCCTGTTTCCACTCATCATCCTTGAGATGTTTCTACAACTTTACTGGAGTCCACCTGTGGTAAATTCAGTTGATTGGACATGATTTGGAAAGGCACACACCTCTATCTATATAAGGTCGCACAGTTAACAATGCATGTCAGAGCACAAACCAAGCCATGAAGACCAAGGAACTGTCTGTAGACCTCCGAGACAGGATTGTATCGAGGCACAGATCTGGGGAAGGGTACAGAAACATTTCTGCAGCATTGAAGGTCCCAATGAGCACAGTGGCCTCCATCATCCGTAAATGGAAGAAGTTTGGAACCACCAGGACTCTTCCTAGAGCTGGCCGCCCGGCCAAACTGAGCGATCAGGGGAGAAGGGCCTTAATCAGGGAGGTGATCAGAAACCCGATGGTCACTCTGACAGAGCTCCAGCGTGTCTCTGTGGAGAGAGGAGAACCTTCCAGAAGAACAACCATCTCTGCAGCACTCCACCAATCAGGCCTGTATGGTAGAGTGGCCAGACGGAAGCCACTCCTCAGTAAAAGGCACATGACAGCCCGCTTGGAGTTTGCCAAAAGGCACCTGGAGGACTCTCAGACTATGAGAAACGAAATTCTCTGGTCTGGTGAAACAAAGATTGAACTCTTTGGCCTGAATGGCAAGCGTCATGTCTGGAGGAAACCAGGCACCAGTCATCACCTGGCCAATACCATCGCTACAGTGAAGCATGGTGGTGGCAGCATCATGCTGTGGGGATGTTTTTCAGCGGCAGGAACTGGGAGACTAGTCAGGATCGAGGAAAAGATGAATGCAGCAATGTACAGAGACATCCTTGATGAAAACCTGCTCCAGAGCGCTCTGGACCTCAGACTGGAGCGAAGGTTCATCTTCCAACAGGACAACGACCCTAAGCACACAGCCAAGATAACGAAGGAGTGGCTACAGGACAACTCTGTGAATGTCCTTGAGTGGCCCAGCCAGAGCCCAGACTTGAACCCGATTGAACATCTCTGGAGAGATCTGAAAATGGCAGTGCATCGACGCTCCCCATCCAACCTGATGGAGCTTGAGAGGTCTTGCAAAGAAGAATGGGAGAAACTGCCCAGAAATAGGTGTGCCCAGCTTGTAGCATCGTACTCAAAAAGACTTGAGGCTGTAATTGGTGCCAAAGGTGCTTCAACAAAGTATTGAGCAACGGCTGTGAATACTTATGTACATGTGCTTTTTCTGTTTTTTTATTTTGAATAAATTTGCAAAGATTTCAAACAAACTTTCTTTCACGTTGTCTTTATGGGGTATTGTTTGTAGAATCTTGAGGAAAATAATGAATTGAATCCATTTTGGAATAAGGCTGTAACATGACAAAATGTGGGAAAAGTGAAGCGCCGGGAATACTTTCCGGATGCACTGTAACGCAGAGGGGGAAAATCGTCTTTCTTTTCTTCTTAATAATTGAGTTTCTGTACTTTTTACTCTGCTCGGTAACTCCGTGAAACCGCAGCCATCTTACTGACATCCGGATGCTCGTGACTCCAACCTCTCCAACTGCATCTCCCGTAAAAAGCATGTGAACATTCTGAAAGCTTTAATAACAGGGCGACGGCTTGTTAACGATGCAGCGAGGTTTCCTGAAAAATAGACGCCTCGATCCGTGCAGATCCGCGTCGGCTTTTTTTATTTCCGCCGTTGTTGTTGTTTTGGGGTTCGGGTCATTGTTGTTTAGAGAAAGTGTGCAAGAGCTAGTAACAAACCCTGTGCTTTAAGTTCACCCGCAGATTTCAAGCATATCAAAGCAGGAGAGGCCGGATCAGCTAATACGCCTATAAAGGGGAGGAAAATGAAAGGGCTGGTTTTGTGATGCGAGTTTAGGAGCTGTTTTATAGTCAGGCTTGTATACACGTGTAGCTGAGACCAGTTTTAGTGGAGAGTCGGCTGACGCATACTTGCAGAAACGTGTGCATTTCCTTCCTTCCTTCCTTCCTTCCTTCCTTCCTTCGTTCATTTTATCTTCAGTAAGCATTCATATGTATTTAAAATGAAGTTGTTTAAACTAGCATCAGTAAACTAGCATCATCTGACTGTATTAGCATCATATGAAAGATAGGAGGGGGAAATTGTATATATTTGATCCTTTCGCCAAACTTTTCCTTTAAGTTGCTAGAAAGGATGGATTTCGAGTCTTGAAAGTGATAAACATTCCTCTGTTTTCTCTCTGCTTTCGTTTCCCTCTCCTGTTTTTTCTTTTCTTCCCCCAGTGTGTCTTAAACCGCGTCACGGACGTGGAAAAGACTGACGTTAGCTACGCTGGCATCACAGGTCCAGTACGAAATGCAAAAAAGAAATATGTATGTCTTTGGTTAATTTAATACCTTTCAGAGAAGGGGAAATCGTACTGTCGTCTCCGAAACTATCGGAACGGCGAGGCCAATTCATTTGTTTTCGCTGTAGACTGAAGACATTTGGGTTTGAGATCAAAAGACGTATACGAGAAGAGAGTTTAGAATCCCAGCGTTTATTCCCTGGGTTTGATATGGAGACGTGTTAAACGACGTAGAACACAGTACATTTTGTATCAGACCACCCAATTTGTAGGCGAGCAAAAATATTGGAACGCGTGACTGACAGGTGTTTCTTGTTACCCAGGCGTGTCCTGTTAGATTGACTGTTTAAACAATGAATAGCTCTGAACGTCTACTCTTGGTTTTAGCCTTCGGTTTCGCCTGTGAAGCCTGCGTTTGCTGTTAAAAAGGATAAACCGACATGAAGATCAGAGAGCTGTCTATGGGAGAAAAGCAAGCCATTTTGAAGCTGAGAACAGAGAGAAAATCGATCAGAGGCGCTGCATAAACATTGGGCGGAGACAATAGGACAATTTGGAATGTCTTGAAAAAGAAAGAAACCACCGGTTTACTATAGACAGCGAACGGGTCGGCCAAGGAATACAAAAACAACAGCTGATGACAGAAACATTGTGAGAGCGGTGAAGAAAAACCTCAAAAACAACAGTCAGTGACATCATCAACAACCTCCGCAGGGTAGGGGTGAAGGTATCACAATACACTCTCGAAGAAGACTTTGAGAGCAGAAGCAGAACCGCTCATCAGCAGTAAGAATCAGAAAGCCAGATCGGAATTCGCAAATTCCGTCATCAGATGTTGGTTTTTTTTCCTTGGCCGACCCGTTCGGTGTCTATAGTACACCAGTGGTTTCTTCCAAGTTGCTGTATTGTCTATGCCCAATGTTTGTGCAATGCCTCTGACTGATTTTAATTCTTTTCTCGGCTTCAAAATGGTTTGCTTTTCTCCCATAGCCACAAAAGTTCTGGAACCATGATGGACCTCTTACCAAAGGCCAAAGTGTGGAGAAAGAAAGGATCTGCTCACGATCCGAAACATACGAGCTCATCTGTGAAACCCGGTGGAGGTAGTGTCACGGTGTGGGCTTGCATGGCCGCTTCTGGAACATTCTCACTAATCTTTATTGATAATGGTAGCAGCAGGACGAATTCAGAAGTCTACAGCAACGTATTTTTCACTTTTAAAAAGATCGAAAATAAACTCTTCCTTCACGATTCGACAGAAAGGACGGACTCGAACCGCGTAAAGGATCAGCATTTCCCTGCTTCCTCTCTGCTTTTATTTCTCTTACTTCGATTTCCGACCACGCCGTGGAGGCGGAAATTGACAGAAAAGATTTCGGGTGACAGACTTTCGTTGCTTGTTAGCTACGTTAGCAGGACATTTTCAGTGCAAAGCTAAAAACAAACAAACAAACAAACAATGTCTCTGGTACTGCTGTGCATTTGGAGTAAATGTTAAAACTGCTATATTATGTTTGAACTTTTGCCGAACGTTGCCTTTAAATCGATCGGAAAAATTCCGACTCGAGTCTTGCAAATGATCAGTATTTCCCTGCGCTTTTTTCTCTCTCACTTCAACCCCCCCCTCCCCCTCTTTAATTTTTTTTTTTTTCCTTTTAATTCATTGAGCATGAACGTGTTGCAAAGAAAGAATGTACATCTTGAGGGTGAAAAAAAACCAAGCGCACTTGTTTATCTCATCAGCCTTGATTTGGAAACTCCAGATGCTCCCTTCTCCTTCGTTCTTTTCTCTTCTGATACACAGAATAATCGTTTTTCTTTTTTTTTTTTTTTTTTTTTTAGCTCTTCGTGTGATTAAGTGATGATCTGTAATACATGTGTAATGTGTCTTCACTGGCATGACTTAAACCGTGTGTAGCTGTTTTGCGTATAAAGCAACGTGCGCGCAGAGAGATAATGATCTCATCAATGCTAAAGGACGTCTGGTGATATGTGACGTTACTCCCACACACACACACACACACACACACACACACACACATGAATGCACAGCACAGACTGGATTGTGTTTTTTCCCCCCTTATCTGTCTCTACAGCTCGTTGAAATTCACAAGCCTCACAGCTCTCGGGAGATTTCTCAGCCCTTTTCTCTCGTAACTGCGAAATCGATTACAACCACATGGCTACTCTTATTACGCTATACAGTGCATGTACAATACTCATCATTATAAACATCGCTCCGTCGAGGTGTGGTGCATTTCCAAGCCAGCTTTCACGCTACGTTTTCTAGCGAACACACACACACACACACACACACAAAAAAAAACACGCTAAGCTTCTATTTTTAACAGATATATAGTTTTCAGTCCGCATTTCCATCTCTCTCGACCCTCTCGCTTTAGCGTCTCCCTCCTCCCCCTGCGTCTCTCGCTCTCTTTCTCTTGGCCTGACTGTGAAAGTGCGAGACTGCTGACCCAGCTCCCAGAGGAAAGCGTTTGATTCGCCGTTCAGGTTCTAGAGGAGAAACCGTAGCTAAAGCAAACACCATCACCTCTCAGCGATCGGGCCGAAATGCCGCCCTTCTCGCTCGCTTTCTCCAAGTCAGTCACGCTGCCCTGGTTAAACTAACACTTTCAGCGTATATAAAATCCAGTGCAAAAGTTTGCATACCCTCGGAATGAAAAATGGATGAGAGAATGAAAGAAAGCGTAGCAACGAGACATTTCGGTTTCACTGACGTTCCTGTTCCTCGTATTATTATTATTGCAGACCACAAAAATGCTCAGAAATGAGAGAGAGAGAGAGAGAGAAAGTTTAAACGTTTTTGTTTTTTTGTTGCATTAGCGTGCATATTCTAAAACTTCTGCTTGACGTCTTCTTGACGAGCGTACCGTGAACTAATCTTTGCTTTCGTTCAACCTATTATTATCTTTCATTTTCTGCTTTGGATTGTTCTGGTGTTGGAGGATTTCATTCGAACTTTTCGGAAGTCTTGTTTATTTTTTGTCTGATTTTTTTTTTTTTTTTGTGAATTTGTGAAACGCTTCACATTTCCACCCAGACATCATGGTGCGTGCCAAACTTTTCCACTCAGTTATATCTTTATTAACGGAAATGCCTTGCCTGTATAGTAGGTTGCTCTTGATTTGGTTTCCTAATATATAAGAACCAGAACGGTAAAGAGGAAAGAGAAATGATAATATAGAGGAAAATAGGACAAAGGGAAGAGACGTTTAAAAAAAAAAAAAAAGAAAAAAAAAAAAGAAAGTGTTTCATGATTTGATAGAGGAACAGACGTGGAAATCTTTCCAGGATGGATCCCGAACCTGAAGTCTGGCTGCCGTAGCCACATCACAGAACCGTGAGGTCGCTAAGTAAAGCGCGCGCTAAATCTGCTCCAGATTGCACTCGTGCTACTCGAATCACGATCTGTATTTTCTGCTGGTGGGGGTGCTGGACGTGGTGGCGGGATTGCGAGGAGCGCTCCTCGGCCAGCATAAAGGCCTCTTTATTCGCTCTGGACAGGGAAAGGAAATCGGCTTCAGCAGAAAAAACACAGCAGGCCGAGCAAAGCGGCCACAGGGCTGCACATCTGGAGTTATTACAACCCTGCCTCCTCGCCAAGAAACTCCGACATTCCTCCAGCAGCTACAAAGCCATGGAGCCTCAAGAGTCATCCACTCCGACTCCCACACATGCACACGGGCTGACACACACCCCAACCACCCTCCTTCACTCTCACACACACACACACCAACGCACTGATGCCCCCCCACCACCACCGCAAAAAAACGAACTGGACCAACCAATCCATTTCTCCCCCCACTTTTACAATTACACAAGACGCATGCAGCAAATTAATGCGATTCACTTCCTGTTGACCTTCGACCCGCCACTTCCTGCTGCCTCCCCAAAAAGAGGGAGGGGGGGAAAGAAGCCAGACAGAAGAGGGTAGAACGGAGACGGGGGTGAGCAAAAAAAAGAAAGAAAGAAAGAAAAAAGTTAGCTCCTCCTCTTTCTTCTCCATCTCCCTCTTTCCTTCTCTCTCACTGGGAATGTTAACAGCACTCTGCCACGTCAAGCTTACGAGTTGCCGCTGTGCCACCCGGTAGGAACGAGACGATGCGCTCCGTTTTCCGTCAGAACACGTACGTGTTGCGTTTTCAAGGGAAAATCTCCGGACTTCGACTCTGGGACAGGCGTTTTTTTGTTTTTTCTCCCCCTCCGAACGAACCTCAGGGCCCGGAGACAGACCCCAACTTCTAGAACTTCTACGATTCCAAACTTTTCCGGCCTGGCCGTCTGACTTCGAGTGCCGACCCGGCTGAAGCGTCTCGCTCTGACTGGAGACGGGAAGACGGACGGGACGGGGATGGGTGAAGCGTGAAGAGAAACATCTGTCCTGAATCTAGGCAGCTTCGCACTGAAGACGGTAAAGTATTGCTTACACGCCGCTTTATCTCCGTGTTTAGATTTGCGGATAGAAGAAGTCGCCTCGGTCTTTAACCCGAAAGACTTTATCCCTTTTTTTAAAAAAAAATTTCAAGTTGATCTTCTCTGAGCAATGTCGAAAGTTCATCTCTGCTGTCGATTTCTTTCCAGAGTCCTGAGAGGCGTGAAGGACTGGAACGTTTGCGGTAAGTGGTTCATACATTTTTGGTTTAAAAAAAAAGAAAAAAAAAAAGTAAGAAAGAAAGAAAGAACGCAATGCATCTGTTCACTTTTGTCATTTTTATCTATGCACAATGACGGTTGGACACAGGGGTCAACGGGGGCATGTCTCCAAATCCAAGTCAAGCATGCACCCAGATCAGTCGTCTAATATAATATCATAATAGAATAAGAAATTGGAACATTATGTATTAGTACTTTTAGGTACTTTTTCTAGTTAGAGCTATGTTTTTTTTGGGGGGGAAGGGTGGTGGGGGGGGGGATTTCAGGATGTAACCTGAGAATGTGTTTTACTCCACAGGAGGCAGGACGGAGCGCTGAAAGCACCATCGCGAGAGCAAGAGCCATCGCTTCGCACTCGTAAATGGTAAAAATCACACACTTATCTCTAATCTCTGAATGAACCTGGTCCAGGATACGAGCGCACGTGCGTGCAAATCAATCCGGGAATGGAGTAAGAAGGTTGAAACAGAGAGGATAGTGACCTGTCCCGCCTGCCCAGTGTTCAGACTACCTGTTCAGGAAGTAGCGGTTGTACAGTAGTCTGCACATTGGTTAGGCTGGGTGGGGAAGCGCGAGAGTCGGCTCTTGACCGATCGACAACGTGTCATGCTTTTACTGATCAACTGTGATGTCTCATTCTTTAATAAATCCATCCAATTAAACATGAAATGTGTTGTTTTTTTTTTTGTTTAAATAAACAAATGTTATTATTATAACCCTCACAATATCTTATGTGTCATCTTACACTCACACAACGACAGCTTTCCTATTAGTTTCACTTTACTGTAGGTGTGTAAGGCATGTTTAATTCCCTAAGCCAGTTTCATCGCTCGCAGGAGTGACACAGCATGACTAGGCAACACCATAAAAAAAATAATAATAATAATTTAAATCCCACAGACGTATAAACAATCGTTTATATTTAGCCGTGACTTGAAAGTAAGTGACTCAACCCATGAAAAAAAGAACTTACACAAGCCACACAGACTCACACACGGATGCACACACGTCCACGCGTCTATATTTGTCTGGGAAGAAGAAAAGGTAAGAAGCTGGAAGAGTTCGCTGCCTCTCCATCACTCTACACACACACACACACACACACACATACACACACAGGAAGGAACATGAAAGAGAGAGAGAGAGAGAGAACACATAACAATAAACAGAGATGATGAACTGGCTCTACTCTAAAGCTTTGATGAATTGAATGCTGGTTGTGACTGTTTTACATCTGCTGATGAAAACGTGCCAAATTCAATAAAAATGCCTAAAGCCTAAAGGTCTCTCTCTCTCTCTCTCTCTCTCTCTCTCTCTCACACACACACACACACACTGTTTTCTCTTGGTTTATGTGTGGTATCCCAAGCAGAGTGTATCGTAAGTGTAAGTTACTCTGACCAGTCTAGGTGTGTGTATGTGTGTGTGTGTGTGTGTTTGAGTAGGTGTGTGTGTGTGTGTGTGTGTGTGTGTGTGTTTAGAAACACATTCTGACATAAGGCTGGTCGCCATATAGTAACATATATAAAATGATGTTTTATGTAAAACCCAAAAAAGAAAAAGGTTAGCAAGGTTAAGGTTAAGGTGTGTGTGTGTGTGTGTGTGTGTGTGTGTGTGTGTGTGTGTGTGTGTTGGACGCTGTAACAACTCAGCCTTTAAAAATGCCTCCTTGACGAAGCTGAATAACGCTGATAAACCGTATGTGCACTTTTTTTTTTTTTCGAATGGAAAGGCAGCCAGAAAGTCTCTATGGGCATGTGTGGTGTGTGTGTGTGTGTGGTGTGTGTGTGTGTGTGTGTGTTTGGGATGCGGGGGGTGTATTTAGCTCCTAGTGGGGACAAAATATCCCTATGATTATAGGAACACACAGGAATTTTGACCATGAGGGAAAACCTGGCAAAAAAAAAAAAAAAAAAAAACCAACCCCACTAAAATGAAATAAATAAATAAAATAAAAATAAATAAATAAATAAATAAAAAGAAAAGAACTAGAAGTACCTTCTGGCTATTGTGGGTTTTTAGCTGGTCCCCGTGAGGAAAAGCATTTCTTTTACATAAAGAGGCGAAATCAATTTTATGGATTTAAAAAAAAAAAACAAACTAAACATTATTATTATTTTTATTTTAAACACTATTATATTGTTGTTTACCTACAATTAGACATGTTAATAGAATTACCCCACACAGGCAGTAATACAAGCCTGTGTGTTTGCGTGTATATGTGTGTGTGTGTGTGTGTGTGTGTGAGATAAATGGAGAGAGGGGGGAGGGGGCGGGGGGTTCAGTGAAAGTGGAATGAGAGGGGATCGTGTTGGCTCGTGCATTTGGACTTTTCTTCATTCATGTCTGCACAGTTTTGCGAGGCTTTTGGGAACGCTGGGTTCGCTTTATTCAAAGCATGTCTGGTAATAGAAACCAGACCACAACCACCAACCCCTCTAAACCACCCCCACCCCCACCCCCTTCTTCTTCCCCCCGTTTACCCCACAGCACCAAAACCCGGCGGGCAGAAGGGTTATAAAGAGTCTGAGAGCGAGAGAATGGAACCGCAGAGCAGAAGAGAGGAGAGTCATTGCAATAATATATATAAAACACCTTCGTTTCTTTATATGAACGATGAATCACAGTTTACACTCTCAGGGGTGTACAAACGGGTTCCTCAGAGGGTCTTTGGATAATTAAGGATTCGCTTCCTAGAAGAAGTCCTACTTAAAATCCTAAAGGTTCTACATGGATTTTTTTTTTTTTAAGTTTATGGCGGAAGAGAGGAAAATATCTAATGCATTTGTATTTAAAAAAAAAAAAAGAAAGAAAGAAAGAAAAAAGAAGAGATAAAGAAATTTAGGAATCAATGACCTATTAAGTGAGTAACAGTGGAATCAAAGCGATGCGATACAAAATGCTTAAATATTATTGTGTTTAAAAAAAAAAAGCCTCTCTCTTAAACAAGCACCTGGTACCATACAACACTGGAGTTTAAAAAGTATCGGGTACCTTAAAAGAAACCTGAACCATCAAAAAAAACCCCAAAAAAACCACTAGAGTTAATGAAAGTACCTGGTACCTTAAAAAATACTAGGGTTACGCTCTTACGCGTACCCTCTTACGCGCACCTTCTTACGCGTACCATCTTACTCGTACCCTCTTACGCGTACCCTCTTACGCGCACCTTCTTACTCGTACCCTCTTACGCGTACCTTCTTACGCGCACCTTCTTACGCGTACGCTCTTACGCGCACGCTCTTACGCACACGCTCTTACGCGCACGCTCTTACACCAGGAGGGTTTTTCTTAGGGTTCTTAGCTTCCTATTGGGATTTGTCTTGGAATCCTCTGTGAAAGAGAAACATTTTACTGTACACACACTCTACAGAGAACAAACCGAAAAAAAACAAGACGAAAAACCTAAATAATCACTATGCAAATCTAAAATTATACAATGAAGAAAAAAAAAACATGATAAATTTAAGGAAAAAATGGCCAATGTGGCTGCGGTGTGACCGACATGTAGGCAATGGTTATAGTTATTTACTGGGTTTAAACACACACACACACACACACACACACACACACACACACACACACACACACAAAGCTTCATATGCAAAACCGCAATAAGCCAATAGGAAACAAACTCTAACTACACACTCATTACGGATCCTACGGTCGGAAAAAAAATTACGTTCATACGAGAAGGCGATGCGCAGATTTGTTAAGAACAACCTACGAGTTTCCGCTATAGCCGTTATGACCTCAGACGGCAAGAGGAAAAGAAAATTCCGGAAAAATAAAGAAACAAATCTGACACGGCTCGGGATGTTGTTTATTATTTAGACAAAGAGCAATGGGTTTAGTAAATCGCCTCAGCACGGGCCTTGACCTTAATCACCCGTGTGCCACCCAAGAAAAGCAAACACGCTTGCACAGAGTGTGTGTGCCTAGAGTGTGTGTGTGTCTGTGCATGTACCACACACACACACACACACACACACACACCAGGCTTGGACAAATGCAGTGGAAACGGACGTCGGTTCTCTTTATTCTCATTAACAAAAGCGATGCAGGGCTGCTATACCTCCAAGCTTAAGTGTGTTAGTTTGGGGTCCCGGTGCTCTGAGGAACTGCCATTTCCATCTCACGTTAAAATAAATACATGTGGTGGAGAAAGAGCAGGAGGGAGGAGGATGGAGGTCCCACCCTCGGTGTGTAAGAGAAGGAGACTTTGTGTTAGAGATAAAAGACCACCGGAGAATCCTCCCCTCCCCCCGCTCTCTCGTTACCCCACATGCTCCTCGTTAAGTCCATCCTAACCAGCTAACCAGATACGGGCGCATTAGACCCCTGCCTGTCCTCTGAGCTATTCTACACAGAGCATACACACACACACACACACACACACACACACACACACACACACACACACTACCGTATCCTACCCTGCCGTTACTCTTTGAAAGTTAAGAGGTTTATGAGAAGCAGTCCCAGTCTGGAGGGGAACAGGCGAGGCGCCACTGACAGCACCAGATTCTGGTATGCACATGTGTGTGCCAGCTTCAGTGAGTCTCTCTTTCTCTCTCTCTCACACACACACACACACACACACACTACAAAGACTCAAAATGACCATGCAGGCCATCCTGATGTTGTCGAATATAAATACGGTATAAGAAATCCATCAACTCTTGGCCTGCGTTCATCTTAAACACATCATATTCGTCAAAAATAATGTCGCACCCCGATTCCAACGAGAGTCATTTACTAGAAATCGTACCACAGTGGAAAAAATTTCTACAAGACAGATTTTTTTTTTTTTGTGTGTGTGTGTGTGTGTGTGTGTGTGTGTGTTTTTTTTTTAACTTGCCAAGTCAGCAGAAAGCTAGCCAAAATGGAACGCCTTAAAAATATATATATAATATCCCAATTGAGATCATTTCTATTTTGGAAAAAGTCAATCTAAACGATCCCACATAAAAGCCCCGGCCATTAAAACTGAAACGTATCGGCGCTCGGTGCGTAATGCTTGTGCTGGCGCCAGCTCATAAGCGAAAGCAAAGCACGCTGGGATGTCTTGGGGTGGTTTTCCACTTAATTGATCTAAAGTCGATTCGAAGTCAATCGACAGTAATGATGCGGCCATGGGACTGGAGTAAAAATAAAAATAAAAAAAAATAAAAAACGCTTTATATGAAAATGAAACAAGTTATCATGAGATTATCGGATGAATGATATTAGGCAGGATGCGTTCCCGGGCTGTAATGTCATTACGTTATGCGATCTGTATCTGTTTAATCTGTAACTGTTTAATCCAACAAATAAACATCTCTGCATTCGGATTTAATCCCCAGTTTGGGCGTGGCCTAAATGAGAAAGGGATTCCTACCACAATGTCTCCAGAAACAGTGGATAGTGTTAGTACCTGGGGGTTAGTGGTTAGCACATTTGCCTCGTACTTCGAATCCCACCTCCACCCTGTGTGTGCGGAGTTTGCATTTTCTCCCCGTGCTTCGGGGGTTCCTCCGGGTACTCCGGTTTCCTCCCCCAGTCCAAAAACATGCCCTGGGCTGATTGGTATTTCCGAATTGTCCGTAGTGTGTGAACGTGTGTGTGATTGTACCCTGCGATGGGTTGGAACCCCGTCCATCTAAGAATCAGTTTTTACTTCCCATTCCGTACAAACGTGTGTTTCTAACGGAACCACACAAAGCACGATACAGAAGTGTATCAAAACATATGATTGATTTGTTCCATGATATCATCTGTTACGTCCGCCGGTGATATTCATATCAACTCACGGTATACTACTATTGCCGTTAAACCTCTCCGTGTCATGTGACTCTTTTCTATTATTTATTCAGCTTACCGCAAACTTTCGATTCCAGTCCAATGCTCTGCTTTGGCCGTTATTTGATCACATGGTATAAAAAAAGAAAGAAAGAAAAAAAAAAAAGAGTACAAACGGCTCACCTCGTCATCCTTGTACCAGGAGAGCGATTCAGCCGTCAGCACGAACCAGTACTCTTTAGCGCCACCTTTCATGATGCTGATGTTGTTGATGGTCAGCCAGCCCTTCCTGATAACCTGAGAAACAGAACAAGATACACAGAGATTATAAACACACACACACACACACACACAAACACACGTACCGCCTCCAGTGGATTAGACGTAAATTACAAACTCTCTCACGCTCTCATCCACACACCAACATGAAACAACATTCTCTCCGCATCAATAACCTGTTACTATAGAAACAACGATGTATAACGTACTACTGCACTATTGTCAGAGCTGCTGTTATGGAAAACTAATCAACACCTCCCAACCAATCAGAATCGAGAATTCAGCAATGCTGTGGTATAATACCGTATGTCCACATGGCCACAACATAAACTACAATCTCTTAACCTGTATCATTACACACAGCTGACTTGGTTGTTCTTAGCTGCAGAGCACAAAATCACACAGCTGAGGAAAGAAAGTCTGGAATTTTTAACCACATGACACAGACATGCACAAATATAGATGATCCAAATACACATTTTTGTTCAAAGGCCTGAATTGTGTGCTCTTGGGCTTGAATGGACATTAGCTTAAAAAAAAAAAAACAAACAAAAAAAAAGTGTGTGGGAGATGCTTGAGCCACCTGTAATCTACATTAGTGATATCACATGTACACACACACACACACACACACACACCCCATCATAAATATAAGACCAGTACTCACCATGATCTCATCCTAGAGCAGAAGAGGCAAAGGAAAAAATATAAATGATTACAAAAACACAAAACGGACAAAAGATCACTAAAGGAGATATAAAAATCCGTATTTGGAGTGCAAAAGTTTGTATCCCCTTTGACAAAATGGATAAGACAAAGAAGTGACATTTTCAAGAATCGTCCTCTTAGATGCTCCTTCATTCTTACAAGTAAAATAAAAAGATATCAAATAGTGTATATTAAGAGAATAATAATAATAATGATGAAGTAAATCATTTCAGTTTGATATCCTTCTTTTCAAATAAACAACTTGAACACTCGCCCACACTTTTCCCTTATATCTGTCCGTCCTCAATCTCTATCACGTCCTCCTCTATGCTGTAATATCGGTATGTTTGTATAGATAAATTGGCTTTTTCCATTCAAAAACCATGTGGGATGTAAACTTTTGCACTCAAATCGACAAAAGAAATAAGTTTGTTTGTTTTATTGTTGTTTTTTTGTTGTTGTTTTATTTATTTTTTTTACAAAAAGGACATTTATTGTCGTCTACTCACTGCCTTTGTGCCTTGTGGTTTCCAGAAACAACAATAGAAAAACCATGTTGAATAAAATGATTACGGCTTGTTGTTAAGGCAAAAACCAAAAACTTAATATGGCAATTTTATGTCTAGGACGTTTTGACAGTCCTGACCACCTGCGTTAAAAAACACGTCTGCTGCTAGTCACGCTCACCTCAGGAATGCTGTCACATCCACTCATCTCTCCGAAATAGCTGCACAATTACATAATACTCTACTACGGGCCTAACTATGTCTACGCTACTGCAGCGGCACTAAGATCCGAAAATATCACCCAGGACAAATGAGGCGTCCTGAAATGAAATGCTAAATGCTCAGGAGTGTGAAAATACTACAGAGTCTTTCTTGTAGTTTTTTTTTTTTTTTTTTTTTTACTTTTAAAAAATGATATAACTGATCTAAGATCATGTTTTTTTTTTATGACAAGTCTCTTCATTTCAACTGGTATGAGCGAGAGCACAAACCTGCCCCTGGACCAGTTGATAAAGAAGAAGCAGCATGAAACGACATACAGAAGAAAACACAAAACGTAGGAGATATGAACAGGGGTCAGAAACTCAACAGTTATTTAAAAGGCGACATGACACACGAGGACGTATGTAAGGAGTTAAAGGAAGAGTTCAGCCATAAACGAAACGCACACAATGTTCCACTTAGAGTGCTCCAGTGGCAGCCAAGCAGCTGTGTCGTGGTGGAAGTACTCTAGTTCATGCAGCTAAAAAGAAATAGAACTTTATATTCGCTACCAGTTTATCATCATGCATACAGTACGCCTAAATGATCACTCAGTCACCTACAAAAATAAAAAGTTACATTTGAGGAAAAATAGTAAACAATGTCTGTATTTAAAAATGATAAGGAACTATTTTATCATACGAATCAATTTTAAGCTTCAACCCCGCCTTTAAAATTTAGGCCACACCTCCTAGCTCAGCCTAATACCGGCACCAAACTATGTGATGTGACAATTTTTGTCCACGTTTATGCATAACGGTGTGTTATATTAGCAAGTGTCTGATGGCTTGTACATGCTTTTATAATGCTAAGCTGGTGTCCTGTAGGCTTTAGCTTTATATAAAGCAATCAGATATCAAATCTGGTGAACTTTTGAGTCAAAAGAAAAATGCTCAGATTTCATTTTTGGCTGAACTATTGCTTTAAAATCAATAGTATTCAAAACTATTGAGAATAATGGTGACAACATAGGAAAAAAGGAAAGTGTAGGTCTGCACCCGGTCCTGAAGATGGCGCTGTAAGGAATACAAATGTTACCTGGTTGCCAGCCGCCTTCTTCTTGCTCATTTGGCTGCTTCTCTGCTGTGCACTAAAGAGAAATTAAAAAGGATTGCTCAAAAGCAGTTGTCCAAATCCAGTCATTTCTCTAGAGACATGAAACTATCAGAGTGATCGGACATGAAATCTGGAGACTCACTTGGCAAATCCGATGAAATCTTCATGGTTGGTGTTCATGTAAGCCAGCTCGATGTCAATAAGAAGCATCACCTTGTGATCACAGGTGACAAAATTGTTTGACAAAACTGCATATATATATATATATATATATATATATTATTGAGCAATACTATATGATTTAAGTACGACATAAAAGACTGTCATTTTTTAAACCTTATATTGGAAGTGTCCGTGTATTGAATTGAATACAATTCTTTTTGAATTGAATTGAATTCTTCAGATGAATTGTTTCCAGTAAACTTATTTATGAAGCTCATATGTCATCCAAATGAACGAAATGGATGCCATCAAGCTAAAGTGGTCATCTTTAAATCTGAATATACGCATAACTCTATTACGAAGCAGTATGTATACCCTTTATCACTTTCTCAAATTGTCAAGAACGTGCATTCAGTAAGAAGTAAATCGAATCAACTTCAAGAGAAGTATTCAACAATAAAAAGTCTTGATCCGTCACCCATGATGATCGTTTTCTCTAACGACACCTCAGAAGCCTTTCATAAATCATCCACTGCTTAAAAGATGAATGCGATGCTTATGAACGTGTGATATGAATGTAGCGACTGACATGCATGTGTAGCATCGTTCCGTCTACGCCTCACCTGATCCTTGGTGCGACTCTCACGATCACGGATGTGCTGAGTGACGATTCTTTCCATTTCCTCTCGCAGCATGGGGTACTGGGCCAGCTATGGACACACACACACACACACACACACACACACACACATGCAGACAAGATGCAAGGCAGAAAGCAAATGTATCATACACTCGGCCTACGACTGGAGTCTTCCTCTACATACAAACAACACGACCCTATAAAACATGCTGGATTTAAAAGCTAACCGTGTATAACATTCATATGCGCAAGTCCCAAAATATAAAGGAATCACGTAAAAGAATAATAAAACATACGAATGGTGCGTGATTGTGATCGCTACGATTCGATTCTTCTCTATTGATGACTTTAAATTGAATTTCATTGCCTCAGAAGAATTTCAGTTGTTAGCTCCCAGATTTTACGGGTGCGTTTATTCATGTTGTGGGACATTAACAGTTTTCCTCGGTCCCGATTCAAGTCAGGGTTGAGAATGAGCTCAATCCGGTTAATTTATATCGAAGAGTTTGACAAAAACAATATACAATGGCTGCTTTGAGGTGTTCAGAATCCTTCGCTCAGACACTAAGGGTGCTTTCACATTGTTCAGTTCATTTGAGTTGAACCCCGGTGCGTATTCCACCTCGGTGCTGTCGTTCCGAGTGACGTGGTCTCGGTCTACTTGCAAGTGCGGTTCGATTGCAGCGAGAAAGTGATTCAACGCCGAACCCGTATGTTTTGGATTGCGAGCTGCTCAACTGAACCAAAAATTCAGAGCTGTAGCACTGTAGAAATGCCATGTACTGTATTCTAGAACAAAAAGAGAACATAAACACACTAAATACTTTAAACTCGTGAGTTGTATAATTATCTAATCTGTAATTTAGCGCTGGCTCCGTGCTCTATGTGCTTGGGTGATTTTTTGGGGGGATTTCAACAAGCACTCGGCAAAGGACGGGTCACCTTTTTCCATTGCCTTATTTATGACGAATACATGAAAGAGCTTTATGAGTTACCTTTTCAGCCCTACGTGCCTCTTAGCCAACTGTTATTGTTGTTGTTTATTTTTGTTTATTATATTTCAACCAAGCCAATCCAATTAGCAAACAAAACCAAAAGTGTCAGTTTCGGTCTCATCAAACGGACTAATAGGTGTGAAAGCACCCTGCTTTGATATCTTTTATAGACCATTTTCATTCTTGGAGCTGTTTAAGTTAATGATGCATTGCAACGTTTGGCTCATGCAGAGTCACTCTCACAAACCTTAACACACAGACTCATATATAAAACAGCGCAAAGTGGCAGGGATTCGGCTTGATTCTGCTTCAGGTGAAAGTGCAGCGATGCAAAAACTACACAGGGAATTTAAGAAGGACAAAAAAAAAAAAAAAAGCAAGACTGCTTGCAGACATGAGCAGAACATTTACACATGCACTGAACGAATGAAATGAAAGAGAGGAAGAGAGGGAGGATAGGACGTTGGAAGAGATCAAAGTGAGCTCATGTGGATTTTCAGCACAGTCACTTCCTCTCATGACCTACTCCGGGATGAAAGATTTGACCCGATGCTACAGTCGCTTGGTGAAAGAACGCGTGACGAAATACTGCAGAGCGCACGTTAGACACCAGTTAAAAGTGTAAAACAATGTAAACGAATGGGTTTCTACAAATCTGTTTGTAGAAATCCACAAGAAATCCACAACTGTCCAATGAAAATCAATGATCAGACGTGAGAGGTGGCTGCAAATGAGAAGACAACATGAGGAGAGAAGAAAGGTAGAGATAGATGTTTTTTATAGGCATTCGCTAGTGAGTAGAACAGGACCTACCGTCCTAAATGGGAGGAACAAATTAAATTAAATATCCATCACTGAAAGAGGAATTTCACAGAAACTACTACATTTATTTATTTATTTTTTTAAAAAAATTGCTAATGGAAAAGACAGAAATGAAAGAAGAAGAAAAAAGACAGGACAGGACTACAAAATGCAATGAAATGGAGACAATTTGGAAGCTGGACATTTTGGATATTATTTTGTAAGAGAACCAAATAAATCTTTAGTGTACCATGATATGAATAAAATAAAAAATGGAATGGAATTAAATTATTGTAAAAGTGGTAAGGATAGACTGACCGTTGCTGGACAGATTCTGTTATTAGGTTTTGTGTGTTTTGAAATAGAGCTGCGTTCAAACGAGCCGTGTTTACCGTGTGCTATTTGAATCGTTTTTGCTATCCCTAGCGCAAGAGTTCAGCGATAAAAATGGACAAATTTCTCCGTCCTCTGCCTTCTCTAGTTCCTTGACAACGTCGAGTGACTCTGACTCGCTGGAACAACAGAAAAGAAGTCAGGAAAGCAAACTTATAAAATATACAGAAAATATACGGAAACATTTCTTGAATACGGATTTACAAGCATGACTGTAAATAAGGAGGAGAAATCAAAACACCAAGGCTTGGGATGTACTGTCCATGTCCAAAAACATTGGGAACCTCTGGAAATCA
The DNA here is from genome assembly GCF_023375685.1 of Ictalurus furcatus. Classification (NCBI taxonomy): domain Eukaryota; kingdom Metazoa; phylum Chordata; class Actinopteri; order Siluriformes; family Ictaluridae; genus Ictalurus; species Ictalurus furcatus. Next base: position 17,125,916 of record NC_071282.1, read on the forward strand.
AGCAACCAGAGTAAAAAGTTTTAAGCAGGCTAGAAGAGCTGTCTCTATGAACAGAACGGAAGATAACATATATAAGTGTGGTTCTATGAAAACTGACTTTTTTTTTTTTTCACATCGTACTTAGGTTTCTACTTTGTTTTTGTAAGTTTAACTTTTTTTAATCTTGTCCTTGTGTGGTGTGGGTTTTTTTTTTTAAAGCGTGTGATGTAGAATTGTCTAGTATAATGCATAATGATAATAAAGTAGACTTTAGACTTTGATGACTAAGCGGAGGAACACCAGGAAACCACATGTTGGGAAAAAAAAAATGGCCAAAGGCAAATGTGATGTGATCTAGTATGGAGCTTATACAGATTACTCATAGTAGAAGGTCAAGGTTATTTGCACTTGGCAAGAAAAACTCCACTAATTCTGAAGGAACATCACCCTGGTGGTCCAGAATATAAGGAAGTATAAAATCTTTATATTCTATATTAATAAGACTCTCTCTAGATTCTCACGATCTTCCAAACTGCGTTTTAAGACATAGTGCTGTCTTGTTACAGGTTCCAATTATGAAGTACAAAAAGTTTCAGCAGATGTAGAAGACTTTTTTTTTTTTTTTATACTTTCAAATACTACTGTATATCCAATTATATTATTTGTTGTAATAGCTTACATTTTTACTTTCTCTCCAACCATTTTAACAGTCTCGGTTATAAGCAAAGGTAACGAGGTTAAAACATAACACTGAGATGTGTGAGGAGTTACAGGTTTGGCTCGCATCGGCCTTGTGCACACAAACAGATTTGTTCTAAATGACTCACATAGCCAGTAAACTGAATAAGTGTGTAATCATATCCTCGTACTGAAATAAAATGCCTGTACAATTTCACAAGGCCAAGTCGAAATAGACAATACGATTAGAGACGGCCCTAATCAGAAACACGTTCTCTTACTTTAATAGTGCTTTGAGACAGCAGAAACGAATACCTTTGAAAAAAGGAGAAGGGATCAGATATGGACACTGACTGTTCAAATAGAAAGAAGAGGCCTGGGGAAAAGGAGTAAACATACAAACGTCTCAACGACACAAAAACTGGGTGAATTCTCTAATCTGATTGGTCAGAAGGTGTTGATTAATTTTCTAGAAGAGCAGCTCTGACAGTAATGCAGCTGCAAAACCCTCCAACACTAAAACACTCCAAAACCCTTAAACCCTAATACCCTTCAAAACCCTCCAAAATCCTAAAACCCTCCAAAAACCCTCCAAAAAAACTTCAAAATCCTAAAACCCTCCAAAAACCCTCCTAAAACTCTCCAAAACCCTAAAACCCACCAAAAACCCTCCTAAAACCCTCCAAAAACCCTTCAACCTTAAAACCCTTCAAAACCCTAAAACCCTCCAAAAACCCTCCTAAAACCCTCCAAAAACCCTTCAACCTTAAAACCCTCCAAAACCCTTCAAAACCCTCCAAAACCCTAAAACCCTCCAAAACCCTTCAAAACCCTCCAAAACCCTCAAACCCTAAAACAAACCCCCTTCAACCAGGTTTATATTAATATATATTCGTTATCATTTGATGTTGTTTAACCAAAAAAACTATCATCTTTTATATGCTGAAGTTTTCGGTAAGGAGAAGGTTATTTAACATTTATGTATTGTAAGGAGTCTCCAGTGTTAGTGCTTCGTAACAACAGTTTTCCTCCATGGGGAAAGTCTTCAGGATTTTACACGCCTTGATCTGTCTTATTATAATGAACTAATTTGTCTCGTGGACATTAAATGTAACAATAAACGGATAAAACGTATGACATGCCACTCACTAATAAATAAAGAAAATGCAATCGTTGACAAATTACTGTGATAGAAGAGAATTGAAACACTAAATAAACAAAAATAATAAACTTCAGGGTTGGTATCAGTAACAAGTGTTTAATTCCTTACTTAATCCTGTGCATTTCAGCCTAACAGAATAAACAATGCTCCCTGACACCAAACAAAAATATAATGGCCACAGATTAGCCACCGAGTCCAGCCGTCAGTCTATCCATACCCTAGATGACGCAGACAAACGAGGATTTTGTTTCTGCATTACCTTTTCACTACATTTGCGTATGGTGGAGGTCAGTTCACTCACTACCATATCTATACACTTCAGGCAGGGAGACTTCAGCTTTTGGATCAGCTTTTTCACTATAGCCTCGAAGGCCAGATCGGGGGTAAACAGGCCCGTCCTGTAGAGGAAGTGGGGTGGCACAGCACAGGACAGAGATGGTAGAGAAGGAGGGGAAAGAAGAGGTGGACGGATGAAGGGAGGAAGAGAAAAGCATGAGGAGCGAGGAGAAAGAACAAAAAATGGAGAAAAGGCTCAAACAAATAATAGGGAAACAGAGAGGGAAAAAAAAGAGGAGCTAGCAAAATGAAGGGGGGAGAAGAAGAGGTGAGGATAAGGAGAGAGCAGGTTCAGGATGGAAGGACAGATAAGACAGCACAGAGGAAAGAAAAGGCAAGTGAGACATTTGGTTTCTCTTTAAGCCATTCGTCAGAGGGCTCGAGCCAAGATCTCCCTCCCACAGAGAGAGAAAGAGAGAGAGGAAACCTCAGCCTGCTGTCCACGGGCCAACAGCTTGAAGCCAGGAATAATTTAGACTGCAGCGTCGCACACTCACGCCAGTCAGAGACCCTCTAAATTCCGATCTCCATGACCCCAACCTTACAGCTGACCACCAAAACCAGAGCCAGTCTATTACGTCCCCACTGGAGCAGTGGGAACTCTTACAGACTGCTGACACGGCTCTCAGGCGGCTGTTAATCTGGGTGTTAGTGCTTGTTAATAGCCTCCTGTCTTTGTCCTCAGTGGTTTTGTAGTTGTAAATGTAACACGAGGAAGAGAAATGCAATTCTTTTGCACTTTCCTTACAATTCGCATAACCACGTTGCTTAAAGTGACGTTAGCTGAAAGTTATAATACTTATTCTGACTGACGTGCATTTGCATCGCTACAGTCTTTCAAGCCGGTGTCTGGGCGCTGAAGTCTTAATGCTAGGTATATATCATGGTTAACGCACAAACCTTATCACACAGCATAATATGCTTTCGTTTTTGTATGATAAGCAGTCAAAACCCTGATTATTCCTTTACAATGATGCAAATGTTTCAATACAGAGCTGGGCCATATGGCAAAAATATTATCGATAATATATTAAGAAAAATATCATTTAAATATTATCAATAATAATATTAAGACATGCTAATAAAATGCTTTAAAAACCTCAAGTTATTAGCCTAACAGCTAGCTTGTTAGTGAAAGATTTGAATTCTTTTATTAAAACACCTGTGTGTACCTACAAAATTAATTACACAATATAACTTCTCATGTTAGCTATCATGCTAGTGGGCCTACTGTTTTGGGGGTTGGTTTTTTTGGGTTTTTTTTTTTTACACAATATAAATAGTTAGCCTAATTAAAGTTAATTAGCAGGCTACTGGCTTTAATTACACAACATAATAGTTAGCCTAATGTTAGCTAGCATGCTAGCGAAAATGGGCTACTGGTTTTCATTACACAATGTGAGACTTAGCCTAATGTTAGCTAGCACAAACTAGCTAGAACATACTCGTTCTAACTACACTCTATAATACTAGACCTAATGCTAGCTAGTGCCTTCTATCTAGTGACTAATGATTTAATTACATAACACTTAACATAATGTTAGCTAGCATGCTAGCGAATCTGGTTACTGGTTTTTAGTTAGCCTAAACGCTAACTAGCATGCAAGACAGCCTAGCACTGGAGAACATACTCGATGTGATAATTAATCAATATAATAGTCAGCCCAATAATGCCAGCTGGCATGCTAACGGAGTAGGCTGTTGGTTTTAATTACACAACGTACTAGTTAGCCTAATATTAGCTAGCATGCTAGTGAAACAGGCTACTAGTTTTAATAGCATGATAGCTAGCAGGTTAGCAACCTTGGCTACTGGTTTCTACAATATAAGTTTAAGGTTATGTAGTATGGCTAGCAGATTGGTAAATAATTCTAGCTTAACTACTAAAATAAAATGATTACTGCTGGAAAGACTTGAAATTTAAAGTCTACAAAAGTAAATGGTTTAAATGTTATTCTTAATTTTATTTTGGTCTAATCACCTGGTAGTAGCAATGGGAAGAGAGTTGGTCAGTGATACAAAAAGTACATTATTTATCACAATATCAGTGTCATCGTCATACCAGCCCTGTTTTAAATAGCAGAAATTGTCCCTGTTCTTCTTCAGTTCCACCTAGCAGTCAAACTCCAGCACCCAGATGTTTCTACCCAGTGCAGGCAGCCATTTTGACCATGCCATGGCCATTATACTCATTTCTGTCCAAAACCTACAGCCAGGTACACAAACACACACACGATAACCATTGCCCCTCTGCAGCCCAGCGACAGGCCCATGGGTAGGCGACGGCGAGTTTAGGGGGAACTGGGACACATCATAACCCTCCACCAGGGCTTTACCTTCTTGGTACACTGCCTAACAGTATTGACTAGCTCAGAAATGACCATGTCCACGCATTTCTGGCAAGGCTCTTTAATCTTCGTGATCTGCCTTTTCACAATGGTCTCAAAGGCCATGTCCGGGGTGAAGAGCCCAGTTCTGCCCGTCAAAAAGGAAACAGACAGGTTCGAAGGTGAAAAAAAAATAACAGAAACAAAAAGGAGGAGGGGGTGAGAGAAAAAAAAGGAGAGGTTGGGCAGAAAGAAGAGTGTTAATATGATTTAATGTGATTTGTGGTTTAAGAGTAATAAATTAGGAAAACGTCGTTCATAAAATACATTAGCACTCTGAAATACATAAGTGGATTTTCACTCTTGCAATCCAGACACCGTGACTCTGTCTGTTCCCAACTATGACTAGCAAGAAAAAGAATGTTTAGTCATAGAGGACTCTCAAAATGTCCCCAGCTGTCCCATAAAACACAATGATATAAGGAAGAAAATCATTTGTTTTATTGGAGTAATTGCCCACTGTTATGTTTAGGAAATTAGTCAGTTCATTGTCTGGTTTCTATTCTGTCCAATGATGTTTATTTTTTTTTTAATACATTTTCAAGTTAGTTACACCAGACAGGTAGAATCCTCACACAACCAGCCCCAGGTTAGCGTGAGACAGGTTAACGATTAAAATAAATAAATAAATAAACGACAAATCTAATCACAAGCTCTTCCTGGCTCACGACCCAGATAGCATCCAGATGTGGGCCACTTCGGGCAGTGATGCGGCACTGCTGGCCTTCTTTTCACCCGGACAAAATGGATATGAGCCTGAAGTGGCCCACGTGTAAAATAGCAAATATGGCCCAAATATCCCAAATCACAAGTGGGCCTTTATAGGCAAAGACACGGTTCTCACGGCAATGTGTAATCTGCATGTGACCCTAAAGTGGCCCATGTGGTAAACAGTGAATATGGCCCGATTATCACAAAACAAATGTGGGCCACCTTTGGCAAAAATGTGGCACATGCGGCATTGCTATAGTTTGCTTGTGGCCCAAATCTGGCAAACAGGAGCGGACCACCCAAGTGCCATCATTCCACGCGGTAGTATGTGGGCCAGATGAAAGTGTCAGGTGTAGGCCGGATCTGGGCCACAGCAAATTTTGCTATCTGGGAAATTCATAAATATCGGTTTTAAGCAGGAGTTAAAACGAGACTCAAGCAGCCGTCGTGATTAGGTCTTGTGATTAAATTCAACTTCGAGGATAGACAGGTGGAAAAGACGGACACGGCAGTGATTTGAACTTGAGGAATGGTGGAAAGAAGACGTGCCTGATGCCGTGAATGTTCTTGATGGCGTAGCTGATCTCCTTGCGCAGCTCCTTTTCATCAAACTCCATCTACAGAGCCAGTGAGAGAGTGAGTACAGAATTATTATCATATATTTTTATTATTATTATTATTATTATTAAAGAGGAATAAAACATATCGGGACAAACTTTGGGGTGGAAACAGTAACTTTGCTTTGTTTCAGGCCTCATCACACCAACCATATTAAGATTTACGTACTTATTTATAGATTTTTACAGACGTTTCTGTAAACTGGACCCTAATTTTGAGCTTCTCCAGCTTGGAAGCCTCAGTGCTCAGTCCTCAGTAATAATATCTTGACTGATCAACTACAAATTTTCAGTCAGAAATTAAACTACTAAGAAATGAGACTTTTCCTGAGGAGTAAATCATCATTTTCCCTGTTACATAAATAATCACAAATAATAAGGAGATCAGCATCACAATCGTATTACTAATCACTTTAATCCAAGTACCAACTCATCTGAAGAAAAAAAAACCCTGACTAATCGCACTACTAAAGTATCACACACGTTTATCTTAATTAATAAAACTTAATAATTAGATTCAGCATTGTTTCAACTAGTAATAAGAAGAGGATGCTTCCAAGATTCCTTTTCTCAGTCTTGACTCTTGACCACTTCCTGTTTAGCCGCTTCAGACAGACTGTTTTATTGTACGTGTATGTGTGTGTTTGTGTGTGAATGTGAGTGTGTGTGTAGTATTTTTTCTTCCAGTAAGCGGGAGATGAATGTTTTACTCATAAAGCCTGTACTCATGGCCAGAGGGAGGCGCGAGTTTGGGCAATGACTCATTCTTTGGTCGCTAAGCGATAGTGACCCACAATGCGCCTCCAGAGTACTGCGTTGTAGAAAGGCTGAAGGTTTTTTTTTTTGTTTTTTTTTGCTGTCATATGTAAACAAACATCTACAGTTGTAAAATTCAGGCTAATACTGTTTTGGGAATCAACAATAAAAATGACTTTAAATGCATGAACCATGCTCGTTAAATATGAAGCGTGTATTTCTGTCTATATGTGAGCTTCACACACCTTGACCAGTTCGAAAGGGAAGCGTTCGTGGAAGATACGGTTGATCCTCGCTCCGCCTGAGAGCTCATAGGTCTCGATCTGATCACCCGAGCCCTCTATACGCTTCTCAAAATCCACAGAGAACTGCTGCACCATCCTGGAGAGACAAGTGAGTGAAGAAGATGTGAAAATGCTTTAAATGTGTACAGAAGAAGAACTACAGTCCCTGGAACATACTATTCTCACAGAAGATTGCTAAATAAACTACTCAAAATTTTCATACAGGCCATTTCCAGGCTTGGTCCATAACCTCCCAAAAGTTCTCTCATGGCACTCTCTTACTGTGAGGCACTTTATCATGAGGAACCCTTATAGTAAGGAACCATTTTATTGTGATCACGTTTTGGGGCTTTCTTTTGGGTCCGTTCAGGGTTTCTTTCTTATGCCATTAGAAGTCTAAATCTAGACTCAGATTTTTGTATTGTTGCAGTGGAGTATCTGCGAATCTTCTGCATGTTCGTGGATATGTATAAAGCTGAGCTACTGACTGTAACAAGGCCTTGGTCTTGCGAGATGGGTCATCCGGGCGGAAGTTCTTGTACTCCTCCACCTCTTTCTCGATGGACAGCAGCTGGCTCTGGAGCTTACTGCGCAGTCCGGGCAGTGTGTCTCGGATATGATTGGTTAGTTGCTGTGAAAACAACTCTAAGGGTTACACGAGTTAGGGTTATACAGTTATTGTTTTTTTCTTCTCCCAATTGTTTAAACATAATCAAGACTGTGATCTCGGTGAGCTTTGATAAGGTTAAGCTCACGTTAGCGAATTGGGTATTATTACATGTTTATTATAAATTCAGTCACATGCTTCTTGTTCAAATGTGTTAACTGTCTGCCCCATCACAGTTCACTCTAAACACTTTGGGGTCAGAGGTTTTCTGAAAACACATTTATTTGTTTGTTTGTTTACAGACAAACTTTGTTTCTTACCTATTTACTTATCTACTTACTTATTTATTTCCTTACTTTCTTTATTACCTACTTACTTACTAATAATATACATACTTAAATACTTTCTTACTTACTTACTTGCTTACTTACCTACCTACTTACTAATAATATACATACTTAGTGTATAAGTATGTATATTATTAGTAAGTAGGTAGGTAAGTATGCAAGTAAGCAAGTAAGTAAGCAAGTAAATAAGAAAGTATATTTCTTATTTACTTGCTTACTTGCATACTTACCTACCTACTTACTAATAATATACATACTTATATACTTCTTTTTTTTTTAATTATATATTCTTATTTACTTGCTTACTTATTTACTCACTTACCAATCTACTTGCTTACTTACTTATCTACTTACTGACATACTTACCTATCTCGTTGCTTACTCACTTACTTACGTACTTACTTACTTATTTTCTTACTTACATATTTACTCACTTACTTATATATCAACATACTTACATACATACTTAACAACTTACTTGCTGATCTACGTACTTGCTGGCCTAGTAATTAATTAATCAATTTGTTTGTTTGTTTGTTTGTTTATTTACTCACTTACTTCCATATTTATTTGCTTACTTGCTTTCTTAATTAACTTGTGTACTTACATACTCACTACACGGACTATCTATCTACTTATCTATTTATAATCTAACTGCGTTTATATTTCCGCTTTAAAGCCACACTTTATTAGTGATCGTCTATTTCTAACGTATTGGTATCACTTTATTGTGCGGTACAGTAAATATGTGTTATAGTTTTTAAGTAAATAAGTCATTTCTGCTACATATTTTGCATTAGAGCAGATTAGGTTAGATATTACATAACGTGTGAACATGATCGTGTTTTTACAGCGACACTTGTGACCACGAAGAAATTCGTTTTTAAAATTTAAGAGGTCATAATCCCCAAGTAATTAAATAAGCACTTTGTTTATTTAAAAAAAAAATAATAATAATCAATGTCTCGTGTGTGTTTTTGCTGCTATACTAACCTCCCTAACTGGGTTTATAGACTGATAGTACTCTTAGTCCCTGAACCAGTATGAGGACTTCTGTAAGTCGCTCTGGATAAGGGCGTCTACCAAAACGCCATAAATGTAAATGTAATAATGGAGTACTTGCAGATGACATTATCTACACGCTTAATGACGTTAATATGTAAGTATAGAGTAACTAATGTGGGGAAAAATGTGATATTGTGGTGTTGTCCCAGTCCTGGAGACTCTGTCTTCCCAGCTAGAGCTGATGAGATTCGTTTCGCTTCTCTGTGAACAGCTTCCTCTCACCTGGTTGAGGACTTTCTGCAGGTAAGCCGTTCCCATACGATCTGCCAGGTGTCTGTATGCAGGATGCGACAGGAAGAACTTCCTCTCAGCAGCCATAGCGGCAGTGATGTCCTTCTTCCCATCAATGTCTTTCTGACTGCGGTTCACCACACCGATGTAGCCTAATGCAGACAAATGAGCACAACAGTATTAATATTATTATTATTATATGTATATATTTTTTTTAAACATATTATTACTGAAAGAATGCATGAAGAAAAACTGAACTGGAAGACAGACAAAGCCGTTTCCTGTTGCATTTAATGTCTATCAAGCATTCAAGCACTTCTGCCCTGAAACAGACCCTTTAGCTCGTAATCATATAAAATATGCTTTGCGCGGTGTGGTTTTGCATGTTACATGAGTGAGTCACAGACGCTGGGAAGGTAAAGACACTGTATGATGGAAACAAATTTAGAAAACATCCCAGCGCTGCCCGAAACCAAGTGGAAAAATGGAACGTCAGCTTAATGCATTCAAGGGTTTCCCATAAATATGTTTTATTGCTAAGCAAAGAAAGGAACAGAGGTTTTTTCCAGATGTGTCGCTGAAATCAAGACATTGTTGTTTTTTTTCATCTTACCCATGGGTGTTCTCTCTCTCTCTCTCTCTCACACACACACACACACATTCTCTCTCTCTCTCTCTCAAATCCTCATTTTTCCTTCTTTCCCTTATTTTCCTTCTCTCTATTCCCCAGCCTTACAAAATATCCAACACTCGAGTGGTGCAGTGAGTTTCTCAACCTTTAACCACTAGAGGGTAGCACTGAGCAACACCGTTCAGTTAGAACAGCATACAAATAACAAAGAGGAAAGAGCTGCCCTGAGGTTTCCTTCTACATGTATAAGAAAACTAAACATGGTTTATCACTTCATATAGTGAACGAATCGGAGATAGTTTAAACATCTTTAACCGACATGTTGGTTTACTTTCACTTTCCTGCATTACCCACAATGCCGTGCTGATGCTGTTATGATGCAGTGGACATTTAACCCTGGCCTCATCACTAACTAACTAAAGAGAGCGATTTTTTTTTTTAGCTATTAAACACCACTGCGACCACTGCGCTAGCAATAACAGCGTCCATCTGTGGTGACATCAGCCTGGCAAACAGCTTCTAACGTCTCACGGGAATAACAAAAATACAGCAAAGACTGACACATTAGCTCGAGAACCACTAAACACATCACAAAAATAACAACATGAAGATGTTTACTGTGTTTCAGGGTGGAGATTTCTTTTAACAGACCCCTGTTTTGAAACCCTCACCTCGGCGCAGTGGTAACAGCTTGTTTTCTAGAATATCTCGAGCGTCTGTTCCTTCATCCATCAGATCCAGTTTGGTGATCACACCGATGGTGCGCTGACCTGCTCGAACACGTACACACACACACACACACACACGCACAGAAATATGTGAAATGACTCCAGAGGTGTGAGTGATTCATTAAGATTGCTTTAAAAACTGCAACTAAACATTTAAAGAGCACTAGTGAGAATTAAATTAAATATACGACGTACGGTATAAACGTACCCATATTGCCCTTAATATTAATCTCTTGGAAAAGCATGACTGAAAATGTTTGGCCATGAAACTATGCAAAATACGCTTTTCAATCATTTCTATAAATAACATTCGGACAAACCGTAACGTCGAAGGCTGACCATGGGATATGATGAAAGGACGATCTTCATAACATGCAAATGAGTGACTGTTTATTCATTTGACCTAATTTGCATATTATTATATGAGCATATTGCTGTTAATATTAATCTTTTGGAAAAAAAAAATGCAGCACACACCTTGCGGATCCACTTCTTTGGCAATCTTCAGAGCGTCGGAGTTGGCGAGGTCGGAGTTAGCAGGAGATACGGCCAGCAGCAGGCAGTTCTCCTTCGTAACAAACTGCATGAGCATTTCCTTGATTTGGTGCTCGATGTCCACCGGCTGGTCGCCGACCGGCACTTTAGTCATTCCCGGCAAATCCACCAGAGTCAGGTTCAGTACTGATAGGAAAAGTGAGTTCAACGATGATTCAGAGTTAAACGATTCTTATTTTCCATATTTGATTCCTTCATTTGATTCAGATTTGTCAGCAAGACGTATGAAAATGGTGGGGCTCTTAGAAAGCTTTAGAAGCTGAAAATTTGGGTGTGAAAGCCTTTCTGCTCACGGCTGCTCAAATGAAAATGAATTAAATAAGGAATAAACCACTTTCCTATAGGAAAATAATCATCAGCAATTCAGTACGATGTGGCCTGACATGATGTGGAGTTACTATTAGCTGTTACATACTTAACAAATGACACACCATACTTTTATCCATTTATAGCTACATTTAATGTAGGGCTGGACGATATATCAATATAAAACCGGCACCGTGATAAACTAATTACGCGATACATTTTCTGAGATATCGTTGGTATGGCGATGTTTTTTTGTTTGGTTTTTTTCACAATTTTTCAGATTAAACATGCTGCTGATTTGACGTAATATTTTATTTTTATTTCATCTTCTTTGTTTATGTAAGCATCAAAGAAAATGATCGCCAAACGTTTAATATAAAGTGTTTTTTTGCTTATTTTACTACTGTTTTGCAGACACTTTGTTGATATATAAACTATATATCGTGTCTCGCAGAAACGTCCTAAGGTATCGTGATATGATATTTTTTTGTCTTATCGCCCAGCCCTAATTTAAGGCTCCATATTAATTAAGTAATATGATTCATTAAACAGGTTCCGATGGCTATGTGCACTGTTTGTTTTATTCTCACATTTTATTATCACGTTTTCACTGAACTCTGGCTTGGTATAATGTAATATATGGTGTACAGTTCATTTATGTGCAGCCTTAACAACCAAATTTATGGTCAAAGTCACTTACTTTGCCCTTTTTAACACTTATTAGATGTTAGAAAGGTCAGTCTCGTTGATTTAAATGACACACCGCGGTCACGTGACGGACGTCTTACGGAAAAGTTCGATTTGAGTGAAGGTCACGTGTTAAGTCGGATACACTAGAAGCTCGGTTTGTTATTTTGCATACTATCCTGCTAGTGTTATAAAGCATTAAAACCTAAACGACGTACACAGAGAATAGACACAGTATCTCACCATTAGGGGAGCAGACACGCAGGTTAATAGGGACTGGAGAAATGCCTTTATTCTGCCCAGTGACACGATCCGTCTCCGCCTCGATCTCCTGCCGCACTTCATCGAAATCTGTAAATTTCTTCCCCTTGCAGTGCAAAAACTCTGCATACTCTATACGCAGAGGAATACGAGCAATAACGATAACAATACGAGCCAAGAAATTCTGAAACAGCTTGTATAATTGACATCAAAATGCAATTCAAATATTAAGAAATATATATATAATCAACATAAGCAAAATAATACTCTTTAAATTTAAGAAAAGATTAAAGGTGATTTTTTTTTTTTTACAGTTTTTTACAACTTTGAGATCTTTGCTTTAAAAAAATTTTTTAAAATAGAAATCCAAAATGTATAAATAGAAATGACTAGAAATTTCCAATTGTTGTGTGTGTATATATAATTATTTATTTTATTTTTTTTCATTTAGAACTGGTTGAAACGTGTTTTATATATATATATATATATAGGGTTGGAAAGTTTATAACAGAGTGCAGGGAATGACATTTTCTTCAATAATGCAATAATTCATACAAAAATATTCATCACTTTCTGTAATTTTATTGGTTAATGACATTATCTTTGACTTGTTTTCTCACCGTTATTACAGCATTCAAAATTTCACACACGTGGCTCATAAATATTCAAACCAGATTTTGACAGCTGGGTTTTTCTTAATATCTTGAATATTTAATATCATGAATATAAAAGTAAGGGATTTTTTTTTAAATAAAGTCTGACTATCAGATGTGCTATCGCGTTAAAAGGATTTGTTGAAAGGCTGATTTTTGTAGCATGCGATTAGCAATTAGTCTATACAATCTGTTACCTCATTTGCATATTGTAATGAATATTTCATCCTCTCTTGCAGCATTTCCATATATTGTTACATGTTATAAGAATTATGTAATGCAAAAAATTCTTGCCTTTAAGTATATTGTCATTCTTATATGAGTAAAGAAAAAAAAAACCTGTGGTACTTTCCGACATACACTAGATGGCAGTGTTGAGAAACAAGAATCCCTGATAGCTTGTTGAAAGGGAGGAATTTAAAGCATGCAAATTAGATTCTTTTAATGCTGTGGAAATAATTTATTGCCATTTCAATCCTAAAGCAAGTCAATATTTTGTCCCTACACACAAGCACTGATGCAAAACTTCATATATGAGTAAAAAAAAAAAGATGATAGAGTTGAAATTAAAGGCTAAATTGTGTATACAGTTTCAGGACTATCTGTATGTCTATCTATCTGTCTCTTTATCGAGTGTTACTATAAAGAAGTGAGGACAGATCAGAACTTAGATGCGTCATCTCCCCAGACAGCCGAGAGACTGCTGAGAGTGCGGTTGCCATGGCAGCAAGCTCACCTGTGGGGGAGTTGATGAGCTGCAGGACCAGGGGGCGGCGTGTGACGATGCCTGAACCGCGAGGAAGGAAGTCCCTGTGACGCAACACACACAAGGTCAGCGAGTAACAAAACAAAAATACCCACACTTTAAGCCAAACAGGCCTGCTGTTCTGATGGTGTACAAAAATTCTACATAATATTTTGAGCATCTCTTCTCCATTCTAATTTCAAATTATTCGGGCAAATTGTACGATCAAGGGTTAAACTCAAAAGTGTATAGTTATTGTAGGATCTGTTTGTGTGAATTTTATTTGAATTCAACAATAAATCTTAAGGTCTCATTTGAAAAATGCTATATCTGATCGTCCACCCCGACGGATTCGAACCTTGTCAGCGGTCTCTTTCTTCTACGCTGCCGTTTTAGAAATGTAAACCATTTGTATATATGCATCTCTAAGATAAGGTAGCAACGGGATTAAAGTATACTATAAAACTTAAACCCAGGATTAAAACTGGCTTCGATTTAATCCTATATTTAAGGTTTACAGTTTTGCACAACTGGAAGAATACATAAAGTTGTATTTAATCCATGTTCAAGTGCACTCATGGGTGAAACACAGTCATTGAGTCTCAAACTTATGTGTAATTTGGCAGAAAAAAACAACACTTTGTGTCCTCTATGGTTCACTTTATAGATCGATTTTTATCCACCATCTTTGTTCTTGAAGCAAAGGATGACACTCAAACTGGTGCATCCAAAGTCGTACCATTTCAGCCGTCAAGGATGTTTAAGGTTAATCAGACCCACGACACAATCAGGACACGGCTACTGAGATTTTATTTTCCTCACCAGTATCCTGGTCAGAGGAGAACAACAGGAGGTTGAGGTGTTGAAGTGCCTCGGAGGCGTTTTGCGGTTCGATTAAGGCTATAAAGACAGCTCTCGGTGTGAGACGAGCCGTAATAGAACATTTTCTGTGAGTCCCACCAAATACACACCTGCGCAACTGTGCAATTATCTAATCAGCCAATCACCACGATGAGTAAAATCATACAGATAGAAGGCCCGCGCTTAAATTAATGCTCACGTCAAACATCAGAATAGGGAAAAATCTCAGTGAGCTCAGTGAATTTGACCGTGGTATGGTTGTTTGAGTATTTCGGAAAAAAGCGCTGACCTCCTGGGGTTTTCACACACAACAGTCTCCAGAGTTCTCAGACATTAGAACAGTAGTTCTAGTAGTTCCAGAAAAACCTTGTTGGACTAATTTGAGCTGACTTGAAGGCTAATTCAAATAACCACTCTTTACAACCACACTGAGCAGAAAAGTATTTCAGAACACACAACACAACATGGAAAATTGAAGCCGACGGACTACAACAACGGTTATAATCCTGTCTGCCAAGACCAGGAATCTGAAGCTAGAGTGGGAACAGGTTCACCGAATCTGGACAGATGATGATTGATGATTGTTAAAATATAGCGTGATCTTTTTCTAATCTTCAAATGTCCAGTACTTACTATGGTACCACATTGGCACTTTATGTCCAAAACAATGACTAGTGTTTCGCAAGTCTGGCAAGTCTTTATTAATTTTCCTGACTTGACTTATCAGATTATCACCAATAAGTACCAAGTATTGATTTTTTTTAAAATATCAGTGCAGTGCCAGTTCAGGACCAGCAGTGGGGAAACACCGGGGATTAGTCCATAACAAAAGCTGTATAGTTTTATTTTCTTCCCAGTGAAACGTGCTGAACGATTTGCTCTCAAACGCTCCAGCTGTAGCAGTAATACCCCAAAATTCTCTCTAATTCAATCTCCAGCTGTTTCCAGATATTCACTTGCAGCAATGCCAACTGAGTCTCTCCCTGACCTTCGGGCAGAGCGTGAGCTTGGTGTGAGCACGCTGGACTTCTCCATGACTGACACCGTGCTCAAGCCAGATGGCAGCAACTACAGGTTCCCGTGACGGCAACCCCGCCTCCGGATATGAGGCCATATGGAGGGACCATATGGGTGATAGCCAGCGCCGGATCACACAGCCTCAATCACACCGACGCTGCTCAGCTCGTGACTGAGGGCTAGACTGAAAAAAGAGCTCGGACTGGTGCCACTGCAACGTCACAGGAGAGGAATCTTCCATTAATGTATAAGGAGGTGTACGTGATCATAAATGAACAGAGAAACCAGCCGCAATCACTGTCTAGAGAATAAAAAACATGCATGTTTTACAGGTATTACAAAAATATCCATTAAATGTAATCTTTGTCATATTCATTACATTAGTATTACGTTTCTAAATCATTTGGCTAACATGTTCTTGGAGTCTCCTCTAATATTTTTAGGTCATTTAGCTACAAAGCGCTCACATGAAGTAATCATCGATTCACCAATAAGAGTCGACTCTCTCAACACCCTCAAAGCTCGGCCAAAGTTATCGGTATCTCATAAATTGTTCAATGAAACTTATTATAGCATCTGATATGCGAGTCGACTCCAAAAATTCACCTAAAAGAATCACGTCAAAGAGTCGACTCGTTCACATCACAATGACACACCACTACTATTAGCTAACTATTAGGCTGTACAGCTAAAAACAATGTTAAGCTAAAAACCTAACGCTAGGTTTTAGCACCTCTTGCCTGATTAGTAAGTCAGTAATGATGATGGTGATTGCGACTTCGAATCCCGATGATACCACAACCATCTGTGACTCTTGGGAGTCAAGAAAGCAAGATTGTTCGTGCTCTCAGGCCAAGAGGCGCATACTCTCTGTCCCCTGTCAATCACCGTGACGCTAGCCAATCGTGAGTGTCTGTGAGCTCTTGTATGCGGAAGAGGGCGGATAGCACTGTCCTCCGAGTGCGTTACTCCACCTTGCGGTTGTCTAGCTTCACATATTTCAGAGAAAGCACCTGTTAGCCTTCACCCTCACACACTAGTTTCTTTAGATATGCGAGTCAGCTCCAAGCGTTATCTAAAAGAGTCGGTCCAAAGAGTCGCTCACAAATAAGACATCACTACGACCATAGTTAGCCGAACAACCATTTAAGCTAATGCTAGTTTTCAGCCTAACTGTATGTCTTTATACCTGCCTGAGTAATGAGTTGCTTTTATTTTTTAAAATAAATAAATAAGTCCTGGGCTGCATCCGAAATGGCGTACTACTCTACTATACAGTAGGCGAAAAAAGCAGTACGCCAGAGAGGTCCGAATTCTCAGTAGGCGAGAAATACCCGGATGGCGTACTGCTTTATGCAGTATGCAACCGATGGACACTACACGAGTCAAAAATCCCACAATGCAACAGGACCAGTGTGGACGAGCTCAGGAAAAAATGGTGGAAGACAGTATTTCAATACTTAAACAGGACTTGTTTAACAATACCTGAATAAATTGTTAACGTGTTGAAGGTGTAAACAAGAAAACAGTTCTCACAAACCTTGTTCGTGATCTCAATCATGCATTAGCCGCCCAAGCTAAGCTAAACGGCAACGAATTTACCTCAGCCTGTTAACCCCGCCCACATTACATTACTAATCCAATTAACTTTCCTGACGTGCATTTTGCCACTAGTGCAGTTTGCAGTTGTGCAAGTTGTGCAGTTGCTTTAATCCGGTGGTCCCTTTAAGAGTTTTGTGTTTATGATGACGTTAAGGTCACACGACAACGCCAACATGGCGGATGTACATAGTATGTCTGGGATTGTATTCATACTACACACACATACCGATTAGTACATACTGTAGCTCTGGTTTTAGCTTCAACCGTTAGCAGAAATAGCAGCTACCACGTGTATTGTTTTTGCTTGCAGAAATTTTTTCATTAAAAAATGAAAAGTGTTTTTTCTTTTTTTTTTTTAAATACTGTTACAATCCTTTGAATCAAACAACACACACGTATAGTTAACTGAACTGCAAAATAAAGTCGATTTTAAGAACAATTACGTTGAATGTACACAAAATTGCTATAATGGTTATAATAAATTACTGTTTATTTCATTTCTTTCTACAGCATATTACTAGTAACTGTGCTGCCAGGGTTTTTTTTCTCCCTGTAACATGGACAGTATAGTGTGTGTTATCTAACAGAGAGTCATATGGACATGTAGAACTGTGTTACATAAACAAACATACATATTTAGAATAATGGCAGCTCGGGGCTACCGGTAACCCGCATTGTTTTGTCTGGTTGCTATGAACTGGTGAATTGGTGAAAAGATGAATTGTTGCATGGCGACTGATAAAGGCATAACTGTCGCATAAACACGGAAACACAACACGATCCCGATCCTTTAGAGACGTCCAACCCCCTTCGGTCAAACCGGTAAATCAACAACAGCACGATAGCTTCCCAGAATAAATGCAGTATGGAAATTAAAGGATGAATCTATCTTGCTCTCTCTCTCTCTTTCTCTCTCTCTTTCCCATCCCCCATCGAGGCAGAATGTACGCTCAGCTCAGATCAGCAGTGATGGAGACGGACAGATTGCTGCCCCGCCTCCTCGTCCTAATCTCACCATGCCACATTTTCCTCCTCCTTCCCTTCATCCCTCCATCCTTCTCTCTTTGACTCTGATTCCCTATCCTGCTCGCTCTCTCTCTCTCTCTCTCTCTCTCTCTCTCTCTTTCCACCAAGCCTCATTTTCTCTCCCGTGCTGTCTTCACACTGTCACGTGGCAGCCATCCAGCAAGCGCAGAGGACAAACACACACACACACACACACACACACACACACACACACACACACACACACTCCAGCAAGCATTACACTGCAGGGAATAAAGCGATAAACAGAGAGAGAGAGAGATAAAGCTGGGAAAGAATTGCTACGCATATTAGGAGCGTGATATAACCAAAATAAAATGATACAGTGATTACTTCAATGATAAATGATATGTGTCACATATCACGATACCTGCGATGTATTTTTTTAAGTGTATTGTGATGTAAAGTTATCGCGATATCAATATTATTTTGTTATTTTCCCAGCATATATGGAGAAATGAGAGAGGAAGAGTGTTTTAGGACGAAATGTAGTGTAGGCTAGTGAGAACCAGGAGATATGAAAAGTAAATACTGACCAGTTTATGCCATCGTAAAGTGTTATTAAGGGGTTTTTTCCCCCCCAGTTGTGGTTAGTGGTCACGTCGTACCAGTTATCAAGTAGTGGCTGATATTCCACAAACACTCCGCACAAAATGGCCGTGCACCTCTTGTTGGAACAACAAACATCGCTCGCTTTGTCTCACCACCGTTTCTACATCCTGTGGTTGACAGATAAGGCACACAGAATCAACACACACACGCCGGGTCAATGCTGTGCGACGTGGCCCGACGTGAAGCAGAGGCACCGTTACCACCGTGAAGTTGTGTTTTGCTAATAATAACAGCACACCCTGGGGTGTTTTATTCCTCTTATACCACAGCAATTTGCCATTGATGATTTCTCATTTATTAAATAACATCACGTCATACTTGTTCATACTGTTAATAGTTACGTTTAATGTTTTGGAACGTCCGCAAATCAAGTTCTCACTTACATTATAGCAGCTACAAACAGTCGTTCCTTCGCTTTCTCAAGAGATTACTGAGAAATCGCAAAACCCAACGTCTTCCCATGATGGAAAACATAACATTACATCTTTCCCTCTGACTGCTCCAAAAAGTGCTGACACTGGAGACTCCTTTCAAATCGTTTCACGATATCGCAACATTTTCCACAAATTTTTTATTTGTTTATTATCAGATTTGCAACTATTCGACTCTTTCAGTTATCAATATATAAACCTCTGATCTGCCGCTCCACCAATTTTGCTCTAGAAAATGCTGTTATAGAAAATGAATCCACATCTTCTGACCAATCGGAATCGAGATCTCAACAGCACCGTGGTGCAATACGATAGCCTCGGTCCAGTTTAGACGCAGACAGAAAGATTAAAGCATCTGAGTCTGAATCTGACTACTCAGTGTTGTTGGGCAGCGTTGACCAGCAGATTAGAAATAATCCGGTTCAGCAGCGAGACAGAGGCTCAGGAAAGGTTCTTCGTCTTATCTCTATCTTTATCTCTCATTCTTTTCCTATCTCTCTTGAATTATTTGGTGAATAACGTTTAGTTGTTCCTTTGGATTCGCTAACCGTGACATTAAATGTAAAAAGAATTAATAAGGTCTGTAGGAACAGTGGATGTTTGAATGAATGACTTATATAAATATGCGCTGATCCGATACTGACTTAGTTGAGACGGTAGACTGGTATTGGATCTGATCTGTTCATGGCTCTGAGATCAGTTTTTGTACCTTAAATGAAAAAGAAACATGTGATTGGTGCATGACTAGGACAGATATTGTGTATACGACCAAAAGTTTGTGGACACCTGGCCATCACAGCCATTAGTGAGGTTGGGCGAGGAGACCTGGGGTGCAGTCGGCGTTCCTGTTCATCCCAAAGGTGTTCAGTGGGGTTGAGGTGAGGGCTCTGCGCAGGCCACTCGAGATCTTCCACTACAACTTGAGCAAACAATGTCTTTCTAGACCTTAGCTTGTGCACAGACATTGTCATGCCTGAACGGGTTCGGGCCGCTTAGTTCCAGTGAAGAGAAATCTTAATGCTACAGCATACAAAGACATTCTATACAATTGTGTGCTTCCAACTTTGTGATTGTCACAGTCCTGGTCCGGTGTCCACAAATTAATGGCCATATAGTGTAGTATATCAGATTTCTGGTTTAAGATTGTATAGTGGCTTTCTTTCTGTTCTCATTTTAGGCCTAAATCTTTGATAACCTTGTAGTGAAGTGACCCAAATCAACAACCCAGAAGTAGAGCATTGTGGTTTTTAGCGGTTGCCTGGGAACTGTCCTTGGTGCTGAAACCAGGCTCACAAGTCAGCCCTCTCTTGAAAATGAACTGTGAATTTTGTTGTTAGAATGTATGAATCCATCTGAATCCGTCTGAGTCTCGAGATGCTACAAACTCCCACACATTTTTGCCATGTTTAGATGTTATTCCTGTCTCTTGAAGGAAAGACAGAGTGGAAGACAGAGAGAGAGAGAGAGACATAGAGATCTCAATGTGATCGATGGGGCATGTCATCTCCTTCCACAAACCGGCCAATGAGAGCGCGACCCAGATTCTTATGTGCAAATCAGAGCATGACAAGCTCGCTCTTAGAAGAAGCAAACAAAGTAATGATTGGACAGCTGCCCTTGTAACACAAATTACGGTAGATTTCATAACTATCACACAGACTGATACAGAAATTTTGGAGAATTTATGAGGGTTATGACATAATTACAATAAAAAATTTGCCCGTCTCGGTGACTCGTAACCCGTAATAAAGCACGTTGGACTTGTTATCGCTCGGCTAAGCAGACCCTCATGCAGTAATCACCCTGCATTACTCCAGATCCCATTTAGACCAGAGATCTTTTAGCAGGAAACTGACCACGATTTCAATTTCAAACCTCAAATTACAGGGATTATTTCCTTGCAAAGCAAAAACGATGAACAGATGAACAGCAACTAAAGAAGTGTGTATGTCCACTATATAACGACGATTAATATATCCTTGAACATCTTCTACTTTCCATATATGGCCACAGCTTCCTGTTTAACTCCTATCCTTGCATTGGTTTGTCCCATGATTGCATTTCCCTGTTGTTTATCCTCATTAGTTGACGTGTTTATATTTGAGGGCAAACGTTTGCATCCTCCTATGGTTTACTTCAGCTGGAGATCCAAGGTGATATGAAAGAAACTGGAAGCAAGTTATAAAGAATAATTAGTTCATATCCAGAAAGGGAACGTTTGAACTGATGTCATTTAGACTTCTTCGCTAATATTAACAGATATTACTTTTACTCAGGGAACCTCTGTGAAACCTGGTGCATTAAAGTCTCGCCCATGACACGTCTTCGTCTTCGTGATTTTATGTTCTGGGGTGTGCATACTTTTGCACCCGACAATATGCTTTAGTGTTGTTGCGAAGCATTGTGTCATTTACTACAATTCTTGTCTTCTGTTGGTTTTCTGTTTCTGATTCTTGCGTCTTTTTTGTGTTTATGATATCCTCATCCTCACTTCTGTAGTTTACAACTATGTTCCCATCTCACTGCTTTTCTAATAATGGCTGACTCCCTCTCTCTCTCTCTCTCTCTCTCTCTCTCTCTCTCTCTCTCTGCACAGCACGTTTCAGCACTGCTGATGACTAACGATCAGCCGACAACATGTTCTCCAATGCCTAAGGGGATCCTGGGTAATAATCCTGGAAGCTACGTTTCCTGCTATTATTACACCTAAATAAGTGCGCAGCGTCTAACATCTATCATGACGAGCATTACTGTTCACGTTCATGTTCAGATCTGGTCTTTGTGTCTTGCCAGCTATGATTAGTGTGTATAAGTGGCATGTATCTGTCTTTAAAGTGCCTTGAAACGACCCACATAAAGATGTTTTCAACGATCTCATAGAACAAATCAACAACCATGATATTTGGGAGACAATCCATCATGGCAGCACAAGACTTCATGGCAAAGATGGAATCGCTCTGGAGATGAGTTCACTCTAAAAAGTGATTACGGGCTTATGTAGCTCGTACGTATCGATATAACGTCCATGTTACTACAATAAATGAAGTTCGTATCTCTATTTAATGCTTTTAACATTAACCTGCCATTGTGAACTTGTTCAGCTTACACATTTCAATGCCGCGCTTCATTCAATTCGATGTTGTCATTCGGGAAGATTTCAAAAAGGCGAGGATGTATCATTACTTCGTTTCTGATGTTGTTTACTATGCTATGTTTTCTCACACACACACCCGCGCGCTGTAGAAATGTGTTGCGATAACTCGTTACTGAACGTCCTTGACATATGTCGTGGGCTTCATTTTCACAGTGTATGCTTTGGTACCGTGGGTTGAAATTCAAGAAATTATTAGATTTTTATTTAAACTTTAGTCTAGAAAGGTGTGGACAGAACGGGGTATTCTGAAAACTGCTCTAAAAAAAACGCACACACACACACACGCACGCACACGCACACACACACACATGCAAACGAGTGCATGAAGAAACGTACAGCGATGTAAACAAATCTAACAAAGATCCGAATTTTGTACACGCAGTCACGTGTTAAATTTAGATAAAAGTCATTTGCGTGACATTGCATGGAATAAAACACTAGGGAAGTGCTGTTACAGGAAAATAATCCACGACAGGGTCGACACGACAGTCAATTATTTTCCTATAACAGCACTTCTTTCATTCCTCTTACACTGTACCACAGCGGTTTGCCAATGATTACACGTTTTTACTTATTTTCGTCATAGCTTTTATCCGTTTATAGTTACATTTAGTGTTGTGGAATGTCTATGAGACGAGTTAGTTCCTCTTATCACTTATAGTTTCCTCACCAGCATCCTGTTTTCTCTATTTTGAAGTTACATAGACACACAAAAACATGCGGTCCTGTGCTATAATCTACCGTAAACGCTTGATTATGGTCAAGATTACAGTGGATCCAGTGCGTGAGGTCAGGATTACACCCTGGTCGCCATGCACACACACACTGCTTATACTAGCCAGAGATTTCAGACATCAGCAATTCATTTTGGGTAAATTTGAGTTTGTGTTGACATTAGAACCGATTTGGACCCACATGATGACCCGTAAATCACTCCTAGAGTAAAGCTTGGCCTGCTGTACGCCATACACCTACGGCGCTATAATACTGCGTATAAATGGGCTCGATATTAAAAAACAGCCCACAGCTCACTCACTCATCCAAGCTCCAATGTCATGACGCAGCATGCTCTCTTCTTCCTCTCAGAGCATGTGCCAGATAGCATGAAGCAACACAGCTTGGTAATTATCTTCACCTGTGTTCGAATGACCAAACCGTGTCCAAGCTATCATCTGGGAGTGTGTGTGAGTTGGCTATTGAAACTTTCATGCGATTATTCCTCACTGTTTTTCGCCGATGCCGCTTAGGTGAAGACCACGGCACAGTACACGAGGTGACAGCTGACTGTTCACATCCACGGTGACTGTGTAGGACGTGAAGATATCAGGAATATAGTCTGTTTTATCTAATAAAAGCCTATATACTTTTTCTTCTAAACAAATTTCAATAGTATAGTCGTATTCGATTGGTTGCGAATTTTGCAAACACAATTTTTTCTAAATGCAAACCTTGAAATGTCCAAAAGCATCTAAAACAGACGGAATAATAAGACGATCTTATAATAAGACATATCAAACTATTCGAGATATTTTTCACTTGCTGATATGTCATTTTTAATAAACAGCCAAAGATTACATCTTAGCAAGCACAAATATCTTGAATATAGTCATATTTATCCGGTATTTCCCGGTATAAGCTCACGATAAACCAAATATATCGTTGTTAAACTTCTTTTTGTAGCCTTTTTTTTTTTTTTTTTTTACTAATCACGTGTTACATTTTCTTATCGCATTGCCAGATAAATTAAGAAACAAACTGCTTCAAATGAGCGAAATGATCCAACAGAACAAGACGATTTCACGCCTAGATATAGGTTTTAATAGACGTGTATTTGGTTTATAGAGCATATTAGATACCTTTGACATTATTCGAGATACTTTCACGTGAGAAGATGTCGTTTGTTTTGCCGGGCTGGAGCGTGTTTATGCGGTAGACGCTATGGATTGATTCAAGAGGACACGGAAGTGCCACTGCAGCAGTGTGTATGGTGAGAGAGAGAGAGAGAGAGAGAGAAGAAGGGGATTTCAATGAAATAGGAAATCAGTTCAACTTTCATCTTTCATTCAATTAATACAGTCTTATTGATGGACAGTTGTGACCTTGGTGGACTAAGGGCATATCCAGGTATTATTATTATTATTATTATTATTATTATTATTATTATTATTGGGATTTCATTCTTGTTCCATGATGACATGATGAATATGTGCAGATGAACCTGTCTGTTTTGTTAGCTTGTATTCTCCTTCATCATGACATCATTATGATGTTGTTCAGAGTAATGCATGACTTTGGTGGAGGGCAAAGATGCACCAGGATGACATCACTGACATCACTGACATCCCCATCTGGAAAAACAAAACAAAACAAAACAAAACAAATCACTTACTTCCCAACGAAGTTCTCCAGCACGGAGCTCTTCCCGGCGCTCTGGCCGCCCACCACTGCGATCTGAGGCAGGTCCAAGTTCGCATTCTGTCCGATGGCTGTGAACGCGTCTTGCATCCGATTCACCAGCGGGATCAGATCCTCCATTCCCCGGTTCCCCATCCTGCCTGCTTGGGGGACTGTGGATCACTCCTTATCCGTGCAAATAATCAAACTAGAGCTAGCCCTAAGACTAAACACGGTGTCTAGATCTATAGCTATGATATTCCTCTTATGTTATGTTATGTTATGTGATGTGATGTGATGCAGACTCATCCTCAGCAGCCTTCCTCCTTCCTCCGCAATCTGCCAGGCGACGAGATCTCTGCTCTACTGCCAGCCAGGGTTGCCAGATTGCCAGCAAAATTGCGCAAGCCAGGTCCTTCTAGCTAAGCCTATAAAAGGCACAGAGGTGGACTGAAGTAAAATCAGAGATCAGGGTTTCTCAGGCGAACTCACAATCTCCTCTTTGGTTTCATTCGTTTACTTTACCTCCGCCCTGTGTGCGCGGAGTCCGTACGTTCTTCCCGTGCGTCGAGGGTTCCATCCGGGTACTCCAGTTTCCTCCCCCATTCTATAGACATGCACGTAGGCTGATTGGCATTTCCAAATTGTCCGTAGTGTATGAATGTGTGTGCGGTTGTGCGCTGCGTTGTGTTAGCACCCCGTCCAGGGTGTCTCCCGTCTTGTGCCCCGAGTTCCCCGGGATAGGCTCCAGGTTTCCCCGTGACCCTGTGTAGGATAACGTAATACATCATGTATGGATGTTGTGTGGTAAAATTTGTGAAATGTTACTGGGAGTCACATTCACAGACAAGCCCTGTTTAAATGAATGAAGTCATTTTTTGTGTGTGTTATTTTAGTCTTTTCACTATCCTGACACGATGCCTCAGTGTAGTTAGTGTAAGCAAAACATATTTCCCCGTTGGTCTACCACGTCTAGTGGTTCTCGGATTTTTTCAGCACGATGCCCCCCTTGTGTAGGGTGCATCCCTGTTAGGCTCTTCTGTATGAAATTTCTCAGCTAAGAGACTATGTCCTCTGTCTAAAATCTTATCCATTTTAAATAGTCTTAGGTTTTATCAGCATGTGGCTAACAGTGCACTAGTATATCAACGGATGTCTTTGATCGGTGTGTGTCTTAGTCTGCTGTGTGTAATTTATTCTAATTTTTATGTACTTCATAGTTCAACGGTTTACAATCCCGACATACATACAGGTAAAATTCATTTTTAAAAAAATGATTTTCTAGAATTTCTATGTGGTCCCCCTGGCACCATCTGGCAGCCCCCCTGAGGGGTCCAGTTTGAGACCCACTGCTCTAAACAAACTAGCGTTGTATCGCAAATCGCTTTTGTACTATTCTGTACCATTGCTGAGTACTAATATTATCAGTTTTTTCCCGTTATAGTTAGTGTTTGAATATTAAAAACCTCTCATGTAGCCTACCTACTGAAAAGTCTGTTTTGTGTAGCAGGCTTCTGGATTTTCAAGATTAGTAAAAATAACAAACAAACAATGAAAGCAAGGTCAGAGTTTCGATTTGAGATGCGACTCATGACAACAATCACGACGACAGCATAAAGTTTTAATAGAGACAGCGCTCATCGCTTATCGGTGCGCTTAATGCCGCTTTTGCATAAAATCCTTCGACGTTTTACAGTTTGACTTGGAAACCTGACACACGGGGTTGTATCTAATGGATCTTGCTTTTAAAACTTCTGGATGTGTGTAATATACGCAGCAAGTGTGTGAATAATAATGCTGCTCTTGTATTCACTTACTCCAGCACAATGGAACATTTTCCTGAGGTAATGCTAGGAATGCTCATCCTCAAGATCAACAATGTAGTCCTGTGGAAATTAGATAGAGAGTGTACAGTCACTGGCTGGATGACAGAATAAAAGACCTTCAAGATTAATATTGAGTACTCTGAAGAATGTAGAGAGTAGAAAGTAAGTCTTTGTTAACTAAGAGTACAAGTATTAAATTTTAAAGAAATACTCAAGTATAAATACTGCAAAATAATACTTAAGTGCAGTAATGAAGTACAATTACTCAAGAATTTTCTGTACCAATTTTACTAAAAAAAAAAATAATCAAAAAAAAGCAATAAATATTCTCGAAATACTTTTCTAACGTCTCATCTAGACCAGAACAACTGTGTAGCAATTGTTTTTGCATCAGTTCAGTTTATTCAAAGTCTTCCTAGTAAGGATTTTAATCCACTCTGGCGCCCCAACTCTGCTTCGTCACATCTCATATTGTTTTGCTTCGTAGTTGCCGCTAGTGGGCGCTCTTTTAATGCCTATATTTTGTGTTAGCGCTTTTACCGTCCAGATGGATAAGCACAGAGGTGCTTGAAAGTTTGTGAACCCTTTAGAATTTTATATATTTCTGCATAAACGTGACCTAAAACATCATCAGATTTTCACACAAGTCCTAAAAGCAGACAAAGAGAACCCAATTAAACAAATGAGAAAAAAATAGTATAGTTGGTCATTTATTTATTGAGGAAAATTATCCAATTACGTGAACCTCTAGGATTATCAGTTAATTTTAAGGTGAAACTAGAGTTTCAGGTGATTTCAGTCAATGGTAAGACACCTGTGATCAGGTGTGACTGAGCGCAATGTGAGTGTGATCTTCACAATACATGTTTGTGGAAGTGTATCACGGCATGAACAAAGGTGATTCCTGGGAACCTCAGAAAAAGAGTTGTTGATGAGATGCTCATCAGACTGGAAAAGGTCACAAAGCAAAAGAGCTTGGACTCCACCAACCCAAAGTCAGACAGATGTATGAAAATGCAGATATATGAAGATATATACTTTCAAGCACCACTGTACATCTTAAGAAGAAGAAGAAGAAGCAGAAGAAGAAGAAGAAGAAGAAGAAGCTTTTATTTGTCACATATACAAATAAAATTATTTATATACACATAAATAAATAAATAAATAAATAAATAAATAAATAAATAAATATGATTTTCAAGTATTCTGTTATTATCCCAAATATAATAATTATAAGTTATATAATACAGTATATACGAAACACAAGTGTATATAATAAACATATAATATAATAAACTGAAGTATTTATATCATTGGAATGTATGATTCTTACATGTATTTTGTAATTAAAAAAAATAATATAGTTGATTAGCATAGTATATATTTGTCTGAATTATCATGCTACTTTAGTTGGAATATATTTATGGAATATATTTTCACGTCTAGTACATTACATCTGGTAAAGACATTAAAAAATTTAATATAATAGATAAAATACATAAATATGCATTGCATGGGGACAGTCAAATAAAATTAAGGCGACAACATAAACATTGTAATTTTAAAAAATCAAACATGTTATTGCTTTCTTATTTATTTTCTTCTTCTTCAGCTATTATTATTATTATTATTATTATTATTATTATTATTATTATTATTTACTACTAAATTTATCTACTCCAATACTGGTTCAGTATTACGTCACTCGCGCGCTGATTGCCCTTGTTTGGTTCCATGGCAACGGATTACCCCACTGAGAGGTAAAAAGGGCTCCCCCTCCTGGCACATTCGTATTCTTCCTACCACAATGTCTGTGAGTAGTGTACCGATTTTGTGTCAGATTTGTGACTAAAGTATTAAACAATCCCAGCATTGTGACTTTTGAACTTGTAATAAACTGTAATAAACAGAAAAACTGTAATAAACACAATTTTAAATAAAAAAATATTGACTGTTTTAATGTGTACATTATTTGTGTGAGAGTTGTAGATGTGTTATAAATGTGTTATAGCTGAGAGTACAACTGTGGTTGTACTGTATAAAAGCATTGCAACAGAAATTAAGAATAAACTAAGACTGAAATCAGAACACATGCCATATTCTTTCTCTACATGTTCAATCATGATACTTTGATAATTGTTTTTGCCAGTATGATAATTTGAGTGTTAATATCTGAGTGAAATCCTAACATATATGTTGAAAAAATATAGCTTTATATATAGGCAAAATCTTTAGTTTACATTGTGATATAGGCCAGACATTTTTCTTGTGTAGTGCATGCGTTTTTATTATTCGCATTTAATATGTTTTAAAAAAAAAAAAAAAAAAAAATATATATATATATATATATATATATATATATATATATATATATATATATATATATATATAAATTTCCAGATGTATTAATAGAGCAGGGAAAGAAAAAATCATAACTCTGCGAAGCATGGTAGTGGTAGCATGACATGATAATTTGTGGTTGGGCAGTTGTGCAATTTTTTCCCTTATTTTTTATATCCGTTAATGGATGTAAAAGTGCTTCGTGGCATGTTCTCTGACAGACTCTGGAGTCTTCCAGGATCAGGTTTATTTATACTAAGATCATGTGACCATTTAAGTCAATTACATGAGACAAAAAAAGCTTATTTTAAAAAATTATATATATATATATATATATATATATATATATATGTTATGTCAGTATTATGAAGACATTAAATGAATGGTCTGCATTATGAAGTGCAGGCCATTTATGAAGACACATTTTGCCTCTGGGCTTTGTTTTACTTTGGTTGCACTTCTCCCTCCGCTCCAGTAGGAGGAGGAATACTTTAAACCAAAGCCTATTTTCAACCACTGTCACACGCCGAATTCCAAATCGCATAATTTTGGATATATAGTGCACTATATACGGTATACTTTTATACCCTAAGTAGTGAACGTATGAAGTTAGCAGGGAGGTATTTGGGATTGGGGCGCGCGGACGCGAGCTAAGCCGAATACGTCCAAACACCGGTATGTTAGCATAGCAGGTGCGTAGTCGGTAATGTTGTGTTAGACGGTACCTATATTTTCTTGCCCATTTGAAGTTTTATTACGGTTATTTTTTTAAATTAAATGTTAGTTGTTACAAAAGGATTTCCAGAGTGGTGGGAAAAAGTAGCGTTAAAGTTTCAGCAGGCTGTTGAGTAAGAGCTAACGTCTTAGCTAGCTGCTAGTTTTGTCTCGTCTTCTCTGAACCTCCTGACAGAAAGTTGGAAAGCAGGTTGTAGCGCGCGCGCAGTTTAAAACGTACTTTCTTTTCAATATTAAATGCACAGACAGCGCTATTAATGCTCTCATTAGCGGATTATTAGTAAGGTAGCTAACGGTTCCCACATAGAAAATGCTTGGCGTGATTAGCTTACATTAACTAGCCTGCTAGTTAAAATATTTATTTTTTTTAAATATATATATTCTGTTCATAGTCGTAGTTCTGTTCAAGCACTTGTTGTTAGCTATCGCAGTACTCACGACGGTACAGTTAACATTAGCATGAGTTAACATTATTAATATTATTTTTTATTTTAGGCAAGTTGGGTAGCTAATGCTAATATTCGTTTTTTTCCCCTTCACACCTGTATTCTGATACTACTTGTTTTTTTTGTATTAGGATTGGCTTGTTTAGATGATTGATAGCGGGAGTGGTAGTGTTAGCCAATGGGAACGGAGGAGGCGGGATACAATGAGCCAATAACAGCGCAGGAGGCGGGATATTTTTTTCCTGAATACCGGTGGCAAAAAATATAGGGATAAAACGATTCAAAATGGATGGATGTTCATCTTTGTTTTTCGCTGCTATACATATATTTTATTTATTCATTTTTTGATTTGCATCTATGCGTTTTTAATTAACCTTCATCAGATCAGTTTATGTACAAATATTTCTATAATGATTTTGGAGTTAAAAAAGCAACAATCCTTCCAAAATTCTCCATGTAACACAGCTTTAAATAAATAAGGAATATGTTCATGTCCTTTATCGTTTTTTTTCTTTTCCCCATCTGAGTATGTCAGCCTTCTGAACGTTGGACGATCTGTCGTCTCGTTTGTTTCTCATTTATTGGAATAGCTACTGAGGTACTGTGGTAAATTCGGTCAGCTCATCACCCCCACCATCAGGATGTTCAACCCGCACCATCACCATCACCAGCACCAGCAGCAGCAACAGCAGCAGCAGCAGTTTCATCAGCACCTCCGTCAGCTACAGCAGCTGTTCCAGCAGCAGACCCCGCCGCCTCCACCACCACCTCCTCCTCCACCGCCGCAGCCTCCACCGACGCATCATATCCCCCATCACCACGGGGGAGGCCGGTGAGACGTCACCTCAGGGTTGTGTTATTGGTTCGAGTTGTGTGTGAATTGTATGAAAAAGAGCTCACGAGGAGATTTCTAAAGGTCCAGTTACACTATATGGCCAAAAAGTTTGCGAACCCCTGACCATCAAACATACCACAGATGTGGTTCTTCCCCATACTGTTGCCACAAAGATGGAAGCACACAATCATGTATAGTATAGAATAGTCTTTGTTTGTTAGTCTTACAATTTCACTTCACTGGAACTAAGAGGCCCAAACCTGTTCCAGCATGACAACGCCCCTGTGCACAAAGCGAGCTCCGTGAAGACATGGTTCACTGATGTTGGTGTGAAAGAAGCCAAGTGTCCTGACCTTAACCCCACTGAACATCTTTGGGATGAACTGGAACGGCGAATGCTCGCCAGTCCTTCTCACCCAACATCATTAATGCTTTTGCAGATGAACGAATACAAATCCCCACACTTATGCTCCAAAATCTTGTAGAAAGCCTTCCCAGAAGAGTGGCGCTTATTATTATTATTATTATTATTATTATTATTATTATTATTATTATTACTACAGCATAATAAAGGGGAATACATCTGGATTGATATGTTCAACAAGTACATATGGGTGTGAGGGTCAGGGGTACACAAACGTTTGTTTAAAAATCTGGATAAGCAGCTAGCATGATCGAATGGTGACCACGGTTACCTTTTTAGTACTTAACTGTAAGTGATTATTTAATGACTACAAATAAATCAGTTCAAAGGGGTTACGTTCACCACTTTCGATTAGATTTGCGGACTCCGAACAGTTGAGACGCAGTTGTTTTGCCTCTTGCTTGATTCTCAATCTGTTGTCCTTTTTACTTTTGATGTCTTGGACATCCTCCGCTGTGTCATATTCTTTCATTTTAAAGAACGGATTAATGGTGCTCTGCTCTGGCTGTTGAAAGATTGGGATTTTTTATTTTTTTTTTTAGAACCAAACTCTGATTGATGCTCTTCTAGAGCTTTGTCCCACACGCTTGTTTTGATAGCTCCTTGGTGTCAACGATGGTGGTTGGTGTCTTCCAGGATCAGGTTTATTTACACTGAGATCATGTGACTCAATAAAGTCACTTTTAAGATCCAAGTTGTAACGCTACAAAATGTGTGTTGGTTTCTAACAGGCAGATGACTGTCCAGGCTCCAGCGCCTCCTCCATCCCGCATGGTCAACCTCTGCTCCGCCACCCAGACCATCATCGCCCCTAATCCCATGCTGCAAGGCGCGTTACTGATGCAGCAGATGCAAGGTAACCATATATATGTGTGTGTGTGTGTATAGGTGGCATATAGAGAATTTAGATCGCTCTTAAAAATAGACACAAACAGGATAGCTGGTAACTTTCCAAAGTTAAAATGAATTTTTGTACAATTAACTAAATTCACGTCATGCTTTCATGGAAACAAAATGGAGAAGGCATGATTAATAAGCTTTAAATTGAACATTGTGTTCCTGTTTAGTTCTGTTTCTTTGTTTTTAAATTTAAGACTAAAGTTTTTAAGACATGTTTTTTTTCCCCTGCCTTCAAAAGGGGGCATGCGGAGCTTTGCCATGGGTGGACAGCAATTCCAGCAGTTTTTTACCGCAGGCTCAAGATCCTCCATTTTGGGTCCGGTTCCACTGGGGGTTGCTATTAAGACTCCACATATGGGATTTCCTCCACGACACTTCCACCCTCATGCTCGCTATTTCAACAATGTAATCCATTTGTAATTATTTTTAATGATTTTTTTGTTATCGTTTAAAATTTCAGTCGTTTATTCGGTTGTAATTAACTGTATAGTACTGTTCGGGTTAACGATGTACACACAGGACTTTCATTCACGACAGCCGGACAGGAAGAGAGAGAACGAACACAGACCCGCGATCGGCCCCGACAGCCAGCCTGGGGCGAGCAGCAGCCGAGGTACACGTTACACTACGCTCCACTGTTGTCTTTGTGTTTGGTGTGAAAACTGATTTTAATTCTATTTATTTATTTGGATGTAGATGAAACCACAGCAGTTGCAGACGTCAGCAGTCAGTCGTCCACGCAGCAGCCGGATGAGCCAGCTGCGAAGAAACCGAGAACAGCAGGGTAAAGTTTATCTCGTGTTTATGGATAACTTGCACTGAATAATCAGTTATAGCATTCGAAGCAGCTGTAACTATAACAAGGATATTAACTCAAGCTTTTTATAAACGCTCTAACAGACATCAAGCGTTTGCTTTTAATTAAAACTTCGAGTAGTATTTGAGCAGTATCACAGAAGTTTTGTGGGGTCCTCAGGCCGAATGATCCGCTCGAGACCGAAGCCTCTCAGAGTACCGAGTATGAACGCACTTCTGAAGATCCTGCTACTGCAGGTAACCACAAACTCAAATACAAATGATCTGTATAAAATATTGCATTAAAAATAAGCATAGCGACTGTTTCACACTCGGATGAAAGTCGAGTTGTGTTATTTCACTCGTCTCCGCTCCTTCCGACATCTTCAGTATTTAAACTCGTGTGCGATGAGTCCTAAAAAAACGTATATAAAATATATCTGTGTGCATATATATAAAGTTATATATCAACTCTGTGGCTGACTTGTCTCTTTTGACTGCATGCTAGAAGAAGACGGGACAGTAGCCGGATCCGAGGCAGCCGAGGCACTGGAGCAAAGCCGGGCAGCTGAGGTTGGCATCACAGCCAAAGTAAAACTCTGCAAGATGTTCACGATAAATAAACAAAAGAATTTTTAAAGGACTTTTCTCTTCGCAGCAGGGGGAAGGCCCAGAGTCTTCACTCAAAGGTGCCGATCAGCAGAGCGGTTCAAGCCAGTCGGAGCCTGCGGGATTGGTGACTGTAGCTGACGATAAAGACGACACCACCAGGAGCAGTGACGGGGCTAGAGGAGGAGGAGAAACTGCTAGCAAATTCTGCTGCTATATCTGTAACATCACCTGCCACAACCAACAGGTAAGTCTCTCTGATATCAGTGTAGTTTAAAAACTATCAGTTTGTTACAGGGTTCAATCGCACGTTGCAGGCTTCTGCGATATCAGTATTACAATTTAATGCATACATGTCATTAACTACTTTAAACTGAAAGTGTGTGTGTGCGCAGAATTTCCAGAGCCATATGAATGGACTGGCCCACCAACAGAGGATGATGGAAATCCAGCACATGAGTAATGCCTGCCTCGTCACACTGCTGCCTCGCGTACAGGAGTCTCTGCAGGGGTCACGCAAAGACGGGTGAGTCAGATACACACACGATCTTTAATGAACAGCATCTTCTAAAACAGTATAGATAAATAGAAATGTGTAGAAGTGTCATAGTGATGTAATGCTTTGTATCCATCCCATAGTGAGAAAAGACCAGGTCTGCAGAGGTGGTGTTCCATCTGCAAAATCCACTTCACTACTAATGTCATGGATCATTGTAAGACCAGGGAGCACAAGGTGAAGCATCATACAACCTTCTAGTCAAGCCTTGAGTCATTCAGAATAATAACCTGAAGGTTAAAATGTAGCACAGACGGAGAAACACTGCGACACGGACACTTTCTTTCTTTCTTTCGAACACTTTTTTTTTAAATTTCCGGCAGATCTTTAGCCGTTCTTCGAGTCCCAGCTGTACTGTCTGTAAGCAGCAGTTCACCACGTCTAGAGAGTTCATCGAACACATGCAGTCTGCCGAGCACAAGCAGCGCACGGAGCAGGTACGCTTCCTGCCTTCCAGTGCAGTCTTTGTGACAGATCGCTTCACGTTCTCATCTTACGAGACTGCCTGAGATTGAAATACCTTTCTTTTCGTAGGTGTTGAAAGAGACCGGGAAAGGGAACCTGGATGAATTCGGTTTGGAGGTGTACACCATGGGCACTGATGAAGGCATGGACAGCGACGAGGACGAGAAGGCTGATGAAGAAAACGGTCAGGTAGGGGAAATTCGGTGTTCGTCCAATTCTTTTGGACTAGTCCAATGTTTCTAAACATTGAAAAGAGTGAGAGAGTTGTTTTTGGTCGTTCTTTCGTTAGCAGGAAGGACTGCCTATACAGATGGAGGTCACGTTGGAAGATATGACGGAGGAGGAAGAGTTTGTCTCCGACACCGTATACGGTAAGGAACATGCTTGAGACGTGCGCTGGGGATGGGGACCGTGTGTGTGTGTGTGTGGGGCGGGGGGGCTCCTGCCTATATTCTTGTAGTTATTTATGTTTGTATCTACTCACAATAATTGTTTAAAATCTAAATAAAGTGTTTTATTCCTCTTATGTAACAGCAATTTGCCAAAGATGAACCATACATCGTACTCTTATCCATTTTTAGTCGTGCGGCATCCAAGAAATGAGTTAGTCCCTGGAATCGCTTACGTTATAGCAGCTTTAAACAGTATTTCCCTCACAGCCTCTTAATGATAATACAACACAGAAAAAAACGTGTCTTTTTGCTAAGAAACTGCAAAAAAAACGCAACATTCTCGATTTATTAGTATTGGAAAACCTCAAGCTTGAGCTCTATCATTGTCTGGTACAAAGTGCTGACACTAGAGACTCCTTCCATAAAACGTTAGTTACGTTTTCTTACAGAAAACGTCACCAGCCGATCGATATCGGAAATATTTTTCCTTCTGTGAATTATTATAGAAGACTTTAACGGATTAGAACAACTCCGACCAATCAGATTTCTGTATTTTATATTTGACCAAGGATAACTTTTTATGATCTTTCATCGTATTGCTATGAATATGTTTCCAAGGTTCCAACTTCGTAATTCCCGTGGCCGGGTTTCTGTGCCGGCTGTGTAACGAGTTCTATCACTACGAGGCATCAGCACGACACTCTCACTGCAAGACACGCCAACACTTTGAGAATCTAAAGGTAAGTCAAAGAGTTACATCCTCCTTGTTGTTGTTGTTGTTGTTATGACCTTGTTTTTTTTTTCTTCCTTAAAACGGTACATTTACTCAGTTTAAATGTTTGATATGTTTTCTATGTTCTGTTGTGAATAATATATGCGTTTGAGATTTGCAAATCATTTCATTCTGTTTTTGTTTACATTTATTTACATTTTTCACAGCGTCCCAACTTTTTTGGAGTTGATGGCGATGGTTTAGCTGTAGGCGTTACGATAATTCACCCCTTCCTTAAGGAGATGCAAGAGACAACTATACGTTTTTCTGCTTTTCCAGCTAAAGCAGCAGTCAGACTAAACATAAATAATAAATAACATTCTTCCAGCGGGGTTGAAAGGACACGGGACGTAACAGATGCACGTTTCCTTCTGGCATTGGTTACGTTTACTTAATTTGACCTGCGAATTCGCAAGCTCCCGCGGGGTCTTGTGAGCCATTGGAAACCAAGCGTGTGGAAAAATGGAGGATGATAACGATAATTAAGTAGACTTTTGCCTTGCTGTTTTTTCTTCTATTGCTAGGTGGACATCTTAAACAAAAAAATTAACCCTTTTGTCCATCTTTACTTAACGCATCCAATATGTTTATATGTTAACACACCAAAGATTTAATATTTGATACTAAAGCTTTTTTTAAAATATATTATTATACTTTTTTTGCCGTTACAGAGATATAAAGCATTAAATATTCAGGAAGCTTCAGCTTTACAGACCTCAGAGTCAGACTGCACCTCAGAGGATCATCAAACCAAGGACACGGAGTCTCCTAGCAGTTCCTCTTTAAGTGACCCTGCTGTCAGCAACAGTAGACTAGTGTCCACTGGAGCAGCTACTGATCAGGGAAGCATTATCACCACTACCACAACCACCACCAGCAAAGGGAGTAACAGCAGCAGCAGCATTAGCAGCGTGCCGCCTTCCCCTAACCAGCAGCCTGCTTCTGGATCTCCCACTCGGTCCAGAGAAACGGAGGAAGACGCAGTCACGGAAGAGCCAGATGAAGAGGACGACGTTCTCAGCGGCGTCCCTGAAGAGAAGACGAGCAGAGGGCGCGGTAGGACGCCCACCAAGAAAAGAGGGAGGGGAGGAAGACGACGCTGAGCGCTGGGGTCGAGATGGAGGAACGAGCTGCTATGGAGAGATAGAAAGAGCGGGAATATTTCATTCGATATCCGTTACCCATCCTCTCTCGTTCACTAAGAGTGGGAAGCCAGGACAGTAGGACAGTAATATCTATAGAGAGTAGGTCTTTTATTCAGCCATTTTGTAGGCCCTAGATTTTACATCTTAAAACCCTCACAGGTTATAGTATTTTATTATTTTTTTTCCTTTTATTTTCTTCTTTCTTTTGAGAATTATTCAGAACGTGTGTAAAGATCGACGTGTGAAAGGATCTGGCACATTTCCATCTGTTGAGATCTGTAAGAGATGGTTATTTTTTATGTGCTCTTTTAGGAAGAGCAACTCGCGCACCCACGGCACAGTTCTAGATACTTTTATTCCCCCTCTACATGCTCCGCTCAATCTATAGACTCGCTCCATAGCGCCCTCTATCTTTCAGGATGGGTTCTACTACACTTGATCCCTCACAAGCTTGTAGTGACTTAGAATGTAGCAACGTTTTACTTTTACACCGGACAGCTTTGAAGCCAGCTCTGAATTTTCACTGCTGCAGCATTTTCTCGCCATCTCTTCTCTTCTACATTTCTGTTTCTGATAAAATATTGCTCTTTTTTTTTCTTCTTCCCCCAGTAGAGTTCAGTTGTATGTTTACTGGAACATGCTGCGAATTATCTTTGTTGTGAGAGTTCCATCTTGTGCCTGTTGTGCCTGGAACAGGCCCAGGGCCCAGGTGCCACGTTTCCCTGAGGACGCCCTGCCTGCCAGACAGCAGTGCGCTGAGATTGTGAGTAGGGGAGGAGGACTTGCAGCTGTGATCCGTTTCATCTTCCTCAAACTCCCCAGACTGCTGGTGCTGTTTCCTCCCAATTTCCACCGCTCTTTCAGGAAGGCTGAGTTTCAGCTCCCTCCAAGTTCTCCTCCTCTAAGTTCCTCACGGCTGCGTCCAGTACCGAGCCTTCCTCGTGATGGACAGCGAGCTCTTTCATAAGCTAGTGGTTCTTTTTGATGTTCTGAAAACTGTGTTTGTCAATCAGTTTTAATGCCCTCTCTTTAGCAAGCTGCTTCTCTTGTTCAGTCAGCAGTGAGGCATTGTTGTCAGTCTTACTAACGGATGCTTTCAGAGAGCACTGGATGTATTCGGACTTGTCCGGAAAGTTCTTCAACGTTCAGTCGAGGTCGGACTGTAGTTTTTGGATCCGCTGTTGATGCTCAACACTCCCCACTTTCTTGTATTGCTGCCAAGCTTGACGGCGAACCTGTAGCTCCGCAACCTGGGCCTGTACACTCGTCAGCTCCCTGCGCAGCTCTACCAGCTCTTCCTTCTGGATACGTGTGAGCTTTAGATCGCTAGATCCACTTCTTTCTCCTCGAGCTGCTTCTCCTGCTCCTTGGCTTGCTTGCACAGTGCACCGAGGTGTCCCTGTTGCTCCTCTCGCAGCCAATCTCGCTGTTCAACAACTAAGTAAACCTGAGTACAGTCCTTGGTTTATTTAATTCAGGGCGAATCCTGAACAGAGACCTGTGATGCTCTTGGATAAATCATCCTTGGTTTGTTCTTCACGTCATTGCTGTGTCTCCTGGGGAAAAGAAAGCATTGGAAACAAGCAATGTTATGCTACTCGGTACGAGTTGTACGCATGAAGCCCTCTTAAATTGGATCAGTCTGAATGCATTAGGACGCCCCGGGTTGCCTGTCTACAGCAGACGATGACCTCGTTTGACCCGAGCTCGAAGAGAAGAAGCCGTACCTTCAGTTTAGCTCTAGCAGGATCACATAAAAGCCAGCGCTCTTTAAAGAGAAAGAAAGTGTTACTTCACGAGTTTTGTCTTTCTTTTTTTTTTATTTTTTTATCCTAGAATCCGGGATTCTTGAGCATCATCCTAGTGTTTTGGTGGAGTTGTTGTTGTTACTGTTATTATTAATGTCGTTAGCTTTAGCTGGTTGTTCGACCACGCCGTTCGTCTTTCATGCTCCTGTCTTTAGGTGACTGTAATCTAATTAAATGTTGTTTGTTTTTTTTTTTGTTTTTTAAAGCGCTAATTTTCAAAAGCCAGCAATCCTTTCATTCATTCATTTCATTCACTCAGTTTCGTTTACAGCTATTGTATGCGGTCCAAACCCAGGAAGGAGAACACGGATACACAAATGAGAGGATGATGCAAACTATCTGAAATACCACCCTGTAGATCGTTGTCGTGTTGGTCAAATGAAAAAGACGAGATCTCACGGTTGAGTGTAAAAGCATCTCCGGACCTTTCCGTCAGTCTGCTGGTCCAATGTCATTAAATCATCTCTCCTACTTCTGTGCTTCTGCTTTATTCTTTTTAAAAAAATTGAACCTTTTTAAAAATGTGACCGCTGACTCTCTTGGAATTGCTGAACGGTTTCGTGCAGGGCTGAGAGCAGATCTTTTAATAAATAACGGGGATCCGTTCATTCGGCAATCCTTAAGAGCGTAACCATTTAGATTTTCCGACTGTATAGAGAGAAACCGTGAAAAAGAGCTGCTTTATACATTTTTTTAAAAAAAAAATATCTTTTTACTCCCTCACAGTGGCATTAGCTGTGTGATTCTGATGCTTTTTCTCCTCCACAAGTTTTTTTTTTTTTTTCCACCTACAATATTGTGTGGTTTTATGTATATATTTTTATTTTATTTTTTTTTTTTGCATCTACGCAAACGCTGTCAAAATACACTGGAAAAAAAATCTTAAAACAGCATGTTGTGTGTATGAGTGTGTGTGTTTAAACCTGGCAAGTAAAAAAAAAAAATTGTTATTTGGCTGTTGCTCCACTGGTACACTTGGGGACTCTTCGTGTTAAAACAATCAAATAAAATAAAACAATGAAGCAGCTGGGCTTTAGGATGTAATTAACAATCGGTACTTTTAATATTACAATCTTTAACGGATTTTTATATCCTCTCTCATTTCCCCTGATGAGACTTGGATAAATTCGGCTCGAGGTTTGAGAATGCCGTCCCGTGCGCAGGCCTCGCTTAGAAAGTGCGTGGTTTCTTTGAATAATTGGATTAACTAACAACAATGGAAAATGTAGGTGTTCGAGGAAATTCATGTTTGACCAGTTTGAGGATGGAAAAAAAAAAAAAAAGTGCTATGACGTGGTCTATTTCCAGAACTGATTCAGAGTCAATTTTGAAGCCGGGTTCAGGTTCAGCGCTAGATCCGCCCTCATACGGTCCTGGAATTACATGCTTAACAAATCTGAGTGAGATAATATTGGAGATTCTTCAGGATTTGAAGGCAGTAAACACTTAAGCGTCTTTCAACGCAGTTCCTATTCGAGGTGTTTAACGTTTGTTAAGCCGATCGGTCATTCCTGATGTTTCCGAAAGGGCAGATTTTAGTCCCGGTTAGCCACACACAGTATTAGTCAGTCAGAAATCGAGAGAATTGTCCAGTCCACATTACACATAACAACTCAACTCTATACATCCAGTTCCAAACGACACTCATGGTAGTCTTTCACTCACATAGCTTGTTTTGAAGACAAACCACAAGGAATCACATTAAAGAACGCTAACAGGCTGTGGAAATGCGTAGAGTGTTGCGTCCTACCTCCTACCCAGGACCACAGCATTACAGGAAAAAAAAAATCACCATCAGAATGGAACTGTACACTTCATAATCTATTTTTATTCTACAAATGAAACAATGATTTCTAAAAAAAATAATAAAAAAAAAAAGGTGGGTTTTTTTCAGGAGCTGGAAGCATCTTGTATTTTTTTTCTCTCTCTCTCCTCCAGATGTTTGTTTTCTGCATTTTAATGTCTATTAAAATATTTGATGATTGACCTCTTGTTTTTATTTTTATTTTGGAGTACTCATCTTAAAACAACAATAAAATACACGAAGAAACAGTGCTGAGGATATAAGGGTGTGATGCACGGTGCAGAAAATATAAATACAAGTACAGTACAGCTTTATGCCAGTGGAATGAGTCAGGACTGGAATTCAGCGTCTGCTCGGCGGTCATCCCTCAGACGGCGGTTGTTTCTGCTCCACAGGTTGCGTTTCGTTGAGCTGAGCTCGAAACTCCTGCCGAGCCTGTCGGTTGGACTCCAGGAGCTCGTGCAGTTTTCCGTTCAGCGCGTCGTTCCGCTCCTCTAAGTTGTCCAGACACGAGTTTATCTGGTCCAGCATGGAGTTAATGGCGGCGTACTCTAACGTTTAAAGAAACAAGACCGTGATCACATGACCAAGTGGAACAAACTCAACCACAGGAGCAAAATGACTTTTTCAGTCTTTAGTTTATTCTTAAGTCATATTTTTACTGCAGGTCGTATTGGAATTGCGACATAAGATGTGGATTATGGCACCGTGTTCTTTTAAATTGCAATGAAACCAAAGCCAACGCTCGAACCGTAAATACTTTCGAAAGGTAAGTCTCTCTGGACAAGAGCATCTATCAAATGCTGTGCATTTTAAACAGAAATAACCGGTAGGTTCAAATAACATTAAAGGAACAAAATTAAGCCGTGCAGGAAACAATTTTTTTTTTTTTTTTAAATGACACACTCACCATCCACTTTTTAGAAACACCTGTACATTCATGCAGTTCTCTAAATCATTTAATCATACGGCAGCAGCACAACTAATAAAATCATGCAGATACAGGTCAAGAGCTTCCGGTAATGTTCACATCAAACGTCAGAACGGGGGAAAAAGTCTGATCTCTGTGACTTTAACCGTAGCATAGTTGCTGATGCCAGATGGGCTGCTTTAAGTATTGCACAAACTGTTGATCTCCTGGGATTTTCACACACACACACACACACACACACACACACACACACAGAGCAGTCTCTAAAGTGTACACAGAGGGAGGGTCTGTGGTCCGAAATACCTTGTTGAGAGAGATCAGAGTACAAAGACCAGACTGGTATGAGCTGAAAGTCTATAATAACTCAAATCATCACTCTTTAAGACCACGGTGAGCAGAAAAGCATCTCAGAACGTAGACGAACGTAGAACACGTCAAATCTCGGGGTGGATGAGCTACAACAGCAGAAGACCACACAAGCTTCCTCTCTTGTCAGAGAGACGAGAGGAACTGCCCAGTTTTGCTGTTTTGATGATTTAATCTCCTTATGTCATGCAGATTTCCTAAACTGTGGACATTTTTGTATGTTCAAAAATGATATTTTCTAAAATGTTTAACTCTATAACATTGCTTATTTTTATTATCACAACCTGAATGTTAAAAACTTGACACTGGAAGAGCGCCTTTTTTAAACTTCAGGCAGATTGTTTTACTTTTTCTTTTAAATATAAGTAATATTTAGACAATCAAAATTCATATCAAGTAATTTTAAGTAAACAAAAGAGAAAACTTAAAGGATCTGCATATTAATATAAATCATTTGTGCATAAAAGGGTTAAGAAATTTAGCAATTTATTTTATTTTATTGTATTTTAACTTCATTAATTATATAAAATTCGAAAATGGTGGATTCTTTATTGTTCTTCTTGTTATTATTCTTGTTATTGATCTTGTTATTATTATTTTTAAAATGACAGTTTGGAGTTATACGATACTTGGCTTGGAATGGAAAGAGTCAATCTGGCAACCCACATTTCTTCCCAACAGTCTCCTCTGCCGACAAGGAGCTTCAAATCCTAACTTTATCAGGTTAGATATGATAAATATATAAAATAGAATAAAATCTTGATTCATCCTCAAATCTGCAGTTTCCATGTGTCTCAATAAAACTCACCCTGTTCATTAAAATCCTCCTCATCCTCGAGGAGTCCTTCATCCGCTCTAATCTCGGGATCTCCGTTTGGTCCTGACATTTTCATCTCTCTACTAAATACTAAAGCAACGTTAAACGAGCTGAACAGCTAAACAAAATCCCATTTCACTGAACACTCACATACACTAAATATGAGCTAAAACTCATCCACACAAGACAGTGAACTGATTCGGGGTTATGTGCATGCACTGCCAGACAGCTGACTGTCAGGTGACTGTGAAAGGTCTCCAGATGAAATGCCTTACTGTAATAAAATATTTATGAATGGAAATATATAATCTGGTCAACGAATATACGTATAAATAACCTTTAAACTGTGTGTTTATTTCCATTTCCGATACTGCACTGTTTATTTCAGAAAACACAACAAACAAGAGTCTAAAAACGCTTATAATACAGTAATACCGCTGTGAAAAAAAACAAGTTCAGATTACAATAAAAACAATAATACGATTTTGATTTTATTTACTTCATAAATCTATTTATTAAATGTTGTGTATGGCATTGTGTGCAGGCATTATTGATAGTCGCCAATCTGAGCGGAGGGCCAATGAGGTGTTGTAAGTGTCGCACAAAATATACGTCACGTTCAAGTTCTAACACCAGCTCTATCGGTTGTTTTAGCACTATTAGTTAAAACAGGTAACTTATTGTTGTCTAATTAAATATATTTGCTATTCGTGCTTCAGGTCACACGTAAAGGTTTTGTTTTGATCGGAAATCACTTTGCTTTTTGTAATAAATTACGAGTTTTCCCCCCTCACGTGGACCATTTGGAGAAGGAATGGATGACTTGCCTGCAGATTTAAGAGAATTTCTGCAGACTCAACCTTTTCTAGAGCTCACTGATACCAAAAGGGTAATCAGCTGCATTTTTTTAAAAATTA
The DNA here is from genome assembly GCF_023375685.1 of Ictalurus furcatus. Classification (NCBI taxonomy): domain Eukaryota; kingdom Metazoa; phylum Chordata; class Actinopteri; order Siluriformes; family Ictaluridae; genus Ictalurus; species Ictalurus furcatus. Next base: position 17,169,640 of record NC_071282.1, read on the forward strand.
TTTTATTTTATTTTTCTTTTTTTAATGAGATATCGTCCTCTCTAAAAGGGTGCAAACTGGAATAGAAGACTGAAATGGACCTGATGATCATGTGTGATTATATGTTGTCTGCTTTTAGATCAGGTGCACATTAAATGGACACGAGATTCCTTGCAACCTTGCGGAGCTGCAGACGTTCATATCTGGGAAGAAATTCAAGAAGCTGTGTGCTGCAGAGTTTAACTACAGCCAGTATGAACCTCATGTGGTCCCGAGCACAAAGCAGCCGTATGTCTGGTTGTTTATAAGTGAATAGAAATCAATTTTTGGTTTCTGTGTGACATCTGCATAACATGTACTTACTTACTTACTTTATTTATTTATTTATTTTCCCCATAGAAATCAGCTTTTTTGCAAGCTGACTCTGAGACACCTCAATCGCATGCCTCATCATGTCCTCCGGCACATCAGTGGAAAACGGTACAAGAAAGCTCTGGCACAATGTGAGCACACATTTTACAGATACAGTGACACTTCTATTGGATCAAGTGCATGATAAATGGCCGCGAGATTCCTTGCAACCTTGCGGAACTGCACTGGTCTGTTCTTGTTATTGTATTTGTACGGGACAATACGGGACTGATTACAGGATTTATGTGTTGCTTTTTCCTCTTTTCCAGATGAGGAATGCGTAAAACAAGGTGTAGAGTTCGTTCCAGCCAGACTCAGGCAGAAAACACGACCCCGAGGCACAGATGATGGCATGGAGAGTGCGAAAGAAGGAGGGAGCAGGAGCAAGCACAAGCAGAAAGAGAAAAAGAAACAAGACAGCGGCATTTGGGCTCCGAGCTCCAGCGAGGGAGAAGGTAGCGACTCCGAGGACAGCATGTCGGATCTCTATCCACGTAAGCGTGCAGCGTTTTATAATAGCTCGGTCATTTACTGTTCGACATATTGCTGTACCGAGTTCCGTTTGGATCTGTGAGTGTCATCTTGTAACACGTTAGACATGTTACTCATTTTGTCATGTGTAAATTAACATTGCGAGAGATTTGTGTAAGCATTTTCCTCCTCTGCTCTTTACAGCCACTCTGTTCACGTTAAAGGAGTCAGCGGAACAGGAAAAGATGGAGAAAGATGAAGATGAATTTCAGACAGATGACGATATGGAGGTGTCTGAAACAGAAGAGGAGAAACAAGCAGCGCAGAAACGCAAAAAGGTATCTTAATCAAGTCAAAAATGAGTTCTGTGTACAGTATATGGCAGCTCATTGCATTTATTTTGCTCTCTTGCACAACTACATCCACAAAAAGTCAGTAAATACTATGAGCTGTATTTAAAAGGACTATAATTAAAGCTTTTTGACGGTGTTACTCTCTGCCTTTACAGGTCCAGTGTGCTGCTTTTAACAAGAAATTTAAGAAAAACAGAAAAAAGAAAGGTGTTACGCGCATCAATAAATTAAAGAATGGAAAATAATAATAAAAAAATTATGTTTGCATTAAGTCTTCCACTGATGTCACTGCTCCATTTCTGTCCTTATGAGTCTGATACACTCACAAACATGCCACAGAACATGCATTTAAAAACGCAGGTATTATGTGTTGTATAAATCATTTCCATTCATGGACATACTGATGGTAATTGTAGTCTTTGACATTTTATGCAGTTTGTGCATTTGACATTTTAAGTAGTATTTGAAAATTTATTGTTTAAAATATGAATTTCCAGTTATAAAGACAGAACATGCTACAGTCACTAATCACAATTTAGGACCGAAGAATATATTAATTATGTAGTATTTATATAGTATTTATTTCTTCAGGACAGACTCCAGCTGCTTGAAAACAAGATTAAAGAGGAACTTATTATTGGCTGAGATCCACTGGGTGGACACTAGTAGAGAAGTTTTTTTTAAATGGGGGGGGGGGCACTTTCAAATGACTGGCATGTAAATATAATTTAAATATAAATGCAATATGACTACATCTATAATATATAGTAACATTACTCTTATGCTTTCTTGAGTATCAAGACCAATGAACAACGTTCATGAATTATGTGTGGCACAAAACCAGCAAAAACCTCAACAGAGGGAGTTACATAACCCTGTATAGAGATTATTATTATTATTATTATTATTATTATTATTATTATTATTATTATTATTATATCTCAAAAACAAGCTGACGTATTTCTATTAAATAAACTACAGATCTTTATAGCTGTGCTTTTACCTTTGAGCCAATGTAATGTGATATCTTGCCTTAAAATGTACATTTAGGGATATAAAAATGTCATTATTACTGTAAGATTAATCGTGTGTGTGTGAATTATTGACCACACAACACGTTTGTGTAATAAACTAAAATGCTCATCGATATTTGCAGTCAGAAAAGTTCAAAGATTTTGGAATTTATGAACTGGTTACTTATTAAAGAAAGTACAATCTGTGTTTATGCTTTTTCATACGTTTTATGGGGGGGATTAAGGGGAATCCCGATTAGATTATGTAATCGATTATGTCGCGTATATTTGGATTCAGTCTGTCACTGACTGTCCGTCGCCGTCATTCGACGTCACTGACTGTCCGTCGCCGTCATTCGACGTCACTGAAAGGCGACGCGCTGTTCAGTGTTTACCTTCGGGTTGCAGAAGCAGCGTTTACTTACGCACATCTTCCCATTGTTTATGGTAAGGTCGAGCTTCGATTTATCTCTTAAATTAATCCGTGTTACAAATATTGTGTGTCAGAATAAACTGACGAGGTTTTTTTTTGATGATTATTTTATATATTATTCTGGTTAATCCCAAGGAGGTCAAATTAAATTAAACGGAGAAATGATGTATTCGTTTGTAATACTGTGGAAAAACTACAAACGGCTACAACAATGTATTATTTAACAGTGTAATGGAGGTAGAAAAAGAAATAAACAAATTATCACAAGGTTAATGTTATATCACATTCTGCAGCCTTACTGTATATGCTATATTTGATTAAAATGCACCTGTGTGTGTGTGTGTGTGTGTGTGTGTGTGTGTGTGTGTGTGTGTTTTTTTAGTTTTTTTTTTAGGAAATCATTTCATGCACAAGCAACTGGATCTTTCCCTAAGGTCCTACAGTCTGTCTGTTCCAAGCTTTCCTGTCCACCATGGCAAGTTCGATGGTGAAATTTACCTGGTGTTCTTGCCGCAACTATAAAATCCAGTCCAAAGACACGCACGAAAAGTGTTTAATCTGCCTGGGAATCCAACACGCCAAAGAGGCCATCCTGGAGTATGGAAAATGTCCGCACTGTGCCAAGATGGACTGGAGTACTTGTATCAAGCGTCTCACCAAGGTGCAGGAGGTGATCTATCAGGAGGCCCAGCAACGGAAAAATGAGGCGTCTCAGACCGGAATTCAGCCTAAATTTGAACCGGTGGTGTCGTCTGCTACGGTTAAAGGTGCTAAATCTGTGAAAGTGGTGTCTGCTACACCTACTGTATCACAGACTGAAAATGCTGCTCCTGCGCCGTCTTTCTCCACTGCACCGGTCATGTTCACCCTTCTCTCGCCGTCTTTGGACGTACCTGACCCAAACGCTGCAACGGTAAATGGTGCATACGTATCACGTGTAGGCTTGCAGCATAAGCTAGACTCGGCTCCGTCTGCAGCGCCTACATCGATGCCTTCGACCTCACACAAGAGACGCCGTTCGTCTAGGTGTCACCCATGCTGCATGAAGCACTCGAGCAGGGGCTGTGGACGGAGACGGAAACACTCCCCCTCCTCGCGTTCCTCCTCGCACACGTCCTGGAGCTCCGAATCCTCCTGCGAATCTGTTAGGGAGAAGAGGGCACGACGGGGAAAGAGGAATTATGCAAACATCAACAGGCAGAGTGACCAGCTGCTTATGATGGTGCAGCAGAAACTGGAAGCCCAACAGAGAGCCATGCAGGTACAGTGGAGCGTGATGGAAAGAAGGCTCGACGTCTTGGAGAAGAGGAGTTCAACCGATGTTCCAAATTCAGCAGAAACCTCCAACGTGTTCACCACATCCCAAGTGGATCAGGGACAACAGACAGGTACCTCTTCTGGATCTGTTCCCCTTTTGAATGCGGTAAAACAAGAAGACGGGCCAGTAGATATCTCGCATGCTTTAAATTCCAGTTTACCGCTGCGAGTCAGTTCAATGCAAGAGGTTCTCACGTCTGAAGAGCTGCAGAATCTCATAGTACGCGCAGCCAAACGCTTGGGTATCGATTTTCCCCAATCCCAAAACGACTCACTACATCCAATTATGGTGCCAGAATTTGAGGACTTGGTCCAAAGTACGTGGTCCAACCCAGCGAGCTCACAACCCTTCAGGCCAGTGTTCTCTGAGTTGTACAAGCTTCACGAAAGCCAGGCTCCACCTTATGATCATATGCCCGAAGTCAACAAGCTGATGTCGGCCATCTTCCAAGCCGTCATGCCTACAAGAAACAGAGAACAGCCCGTCCCTCCTGGACACTGGAGGTTCACTGACGCGCTTGCAGAAAACTCGTATCAAACCGCCGGCATGCTAGCAAAGACGGCTAACTATTTGCGTTACTTGTCGGATTACCAGAAGGGCCTTTTGGCAGAGATTTCCGAAAACCCGACTTCTCAAACACTCACAGATGTTCTAAGTGAGCTTAAGCTCATCGGAGAGTTCACTTTTCAGCTCTCCTCACACCAGGCAGAACTTTCTGGAAGGATCATGGCAGCATCTGTGGCCGTTAAACGACAGATATCGATGGCCAATACCAACTACACAGATTCGCTAAAAGCTACGTTTGCAGATCTTCCGTTTGCCGTCGAGACTCGAAAATAGAAGCTTGAAAATGATCCGTTTCTGTTGTTTATGAGCAGCGTGCTCGGTGACTACTTTTGCGTTTAATGTGTACTTTTTGAAGTCTCCCAATTTATCCCAATTTTATAATATGTCATCCATTTTATGTAGCCTTTGCGCAACGGTTAAGAAATTGGTGCTTGTCTCTATTGGCTTAATTCCTTTTTTTTTTCTTTCCCTTTTTCTTTTAAAGGTGTAGCTCCATTATTGTATATAAAAAGTCTACACACCCCTGTTAAAACATGCAAAGATGCCTTCAAAATAATGAAATGAAATGTTTGTACATGTCAGTAAACAGTAGGAAATGAAACAAAGTCACTATTTGGTGCGGCAAAAAAATAAAAATAGTAGTCTCCAGTACAATTAGTGCAGTTTTATAAGGAACTGAGCTGTAAGTGTTTTTGAGCATCTTGCAGAACCAGACACGGTTCTTCTGGGGACTTTGACCGTCGCACTCGCTTCTTATTTTTGCAGCGAAACCCAGCAGCCTTCATTGTGTTTTTTCACATTGTGAAAGGTGTCTCTTACTACTTAATGTCCTGCTTTCTTTACTGACATACAAACATTTTTCAGTCACATTTAATTTTGTGCTGGATAACTAATGTTTGGGAATCTAAAATGTTTTTGTACCGACCCGATAAAGTGTAGAAGTCATAAAATTAAAAAAATCTATAACTAAAAAGTTTGTACTAAATTTTTTTTTTTTTTTTTTTAAATAGGGTGGCTAAGACTTTTGGACAGGGCTGTAGTAACCAACAACATGAAAAACAAAAATAGAACCAGGTGGACGGGACGACTTACATTAACCTGGTTGTATAAGTCTGCACATCCCTTAACTAATCATTTGTTGAAGCACCTTTTGCTTGTAATGCAACACTCAGTCTTTTTGGGTAAGAATCTACCAGGTTATCACAACTTGATTTGGCAATTTTATTCCAAAAAAAAAAAAAGCTTCAGATTTATCAAATTGCGTGGGGCGTTCCTGTGTACAGCCCTCTTCAAATTATTCCACAGGAACAGAATAGAATTTGGATAGAATTTTGGCCTGGACTCTGATTGGGGCATTCCAAAACTTGATCTTCTTCTGAAGCGATTTCTTTGTTATTGTACTGGAGGTGAAATTTTTCTTCATCTTCAGCTGTTTAATGGAGGCCTGCAGGTTTTGTGCCAAATATATCACAATAAAGGTGGAAAAAGACCTGATATGATTTATCTTAATATAAGGAAGCTGGGGTCAGAGTGCAGGGTCAGCCATGATACAGCGCCCCCTGGAGCAGAGAGGGTTAAGGGCCTTGCTCAAGGGCCCAACAGTGGCAGCTTGGCAGTGCTGCGACTTGAACCCCAACCCCTCCCATCAGTACCCCAGAGCCTTAACCACCAAGCCACCACTGCCCCTACTAGGTGTTAAAGTTGTCCCTGCATTAAATTTTGTTCATATTTTTTCTTCTGTATGCCCTGGTAATTCAGTGAGCCTTCCTGTATCTTCATCTTAGTCAATACTCTTACTCACGTTCATGTAAATATGCTTCAACGTGTTGAATAAATTGTATTTCTGGGTTGTGCCAGTCCTTCTGGAGTTCAGTGATGTGATTAACAGTTTCAACGCTGTTTACAGAAATCATGGGAGGGAATTTTTTAAACCACGTAGACTGCACTACTACTATTATTATGATCCTTATGATGATGAGGAGGAGGAGGAGGAGGAGGAGGAGGAGGAGGATTATTATAACTCACACACTGTACATATAAGTGAATGGTTGTGTTCAAAATAGCATACATAGCATCAGTACACACTACTCATACAGTATAAGTGAATATTTAATTTATGCCAAAAATACCCAGATGATGCGTGGCTTCCAGGGTTGGGGGTTCGATTCCCATCTCCGCCCCGTGTGCACGAAGCTTGCATGTTCTCCCCATGCTTCGGGGGTTTCCTCCTCCAGTCCAAAGACATGAGTTGTAGGCTGATTGGCATCTGTAAATCAAAGTAGTGTGTGAATGGGTGTGTGTGTGTGTGTGAGTGAGAGTGATTGTGCCCTGCTATGGGTTGGTACCCTGTCCAGGGTGTCCCCCTTATTGTGCCCAGAGTCTTTTGGGATAGGCTAAGAACTAAAGATCTTTTTAAAGAACATCTTAAGAAAACACTAAGAACTAAGTGTGTGTGTGTACAGTGTAGAATACATACATATATATATATATATATATATATATATATATATATATATATATATATATATACCACATACACTATTTACTGTATGCAAATAATATGTGCTAATACTATGTGTGCACTATAGTGTCTGTGTGTGGTGTACGGTGAGGAGACGCGCGCGCTCGCAGACCTCCTCGGTCTACGTGGCAGACACAGCGGGTCCGCGCGACTCGCAGCGCGAGGGGGGCTTATCGCGTCGTATCGTAGCGGCGCGCGCGGGATTGTGGGACGGCGGCGGCCTAGTGTTGACGTGCAGGCGGGGGGGTAATATATATACATATATATAACTCTGTCTAAAATAAGAAGGAGGGAAACAAACATAACAGATTTTTAATTCTAACAGCGGTGTGTTCACGGAACTGACAAGCCATGGGGCAGGAGGATATCATGAGCACGGCGGAGGATGTCGCGGATCAGGTACCGAATAACGGAAACCAAATGTTTGGTTTGTTCTTTATTTATTCACTCCCCCTTAAAGTAGCTTATATTAGGGCTGCTTTGCTTTGCTTAGCTTAGCTTAGCTGGCTAGGCTAGTTAGCAAGTTAAGTTGCAGGAGAATTGAATGGGAGGAGATTGGTGCTAGCGTAAAATATTGACATGCTAAGTGAAGTGAAGTGAAGTGAAGTGAAGTGAAATGATACGAATCACAGTTTCGTTTCTGCGCAACTTTTTTGCACGACATGAGGACAGACATGTACGAGCTAGCTAGTGCTAGTTGGCTAACTTTAGAACTGGACATGTTCAGATTTTGGTTGATTTGTTTGTGGCTTGCAGTAATGGGTGATATGGGTAAGCTTAGCCACTTTTACTAACCTGTGATAACATACCGGAAGCTGTAAACTGACAGTAAACTACTAACTTATGTTGTGGAAGGGAATTCTTTCCAAACATTGATCACAACAGTGCAGAGGTTTTCATAAAGTTATAGGTTTAGGTAACGTTTCTATCAGCAGAGGTCTTTCGAAGCTGTCCTTCAGTCTTCTGGACACCGGAATGACCGTATATATCTTGGAAAACAGTTTTGAAGATTTATATTTTTATCGATTAGCACTTCTGTGATGACTCATCCTGTACTAGCGTTGTCTTCGTCCAATGAAATGCTTCCTAGAGCGCGTAGGTCCCGCCTCCAGGGGCGTGTATTGTTTTACAGGAGCAGTTCTGAGTTTATATGTATATTTTTTTCAACTATTTCTTTTTTCCAACCATGTCTTGGTTGAAGGAAAAATGGTTGGAAATTTATTTATTTATTTATTTATTTATTTATTTATTTCGAAGAGGGTGGAGTTTGCGTGAGCACCGCACGTTTTACCAACTCATGGTTGTTGTCTTTATACACCACTGAGGATTATCCATCAGTAAGAGTAGTGTGATATTGGATTATATTTATTTTCATAATTTATATTTTAGCCAGTAATCAGTCTTACAGGATTTTTTTTGTGGTTGTCGTGGCCAAATATGCTCGATTTTGCGGGCGGCTTTTTTCAAAATTTGTGATGCAATTCGGGGAGTATTTTATGGTTGTTTTTTTTTTTTGTGGAAAACTACGCGAATTCACGATCGCACGAAATCGTCTTTCACGGTGATGTTTGTTGGTAAACGAGACCTTTTAGCCGTACTCGATCGACGCACGTGGATAGAACAGGGCCGAATCTGCGTCGTGATGGCGTCATGTGACGCGTCTTGGCTCAGATCTGCGACCATTTTTGAAAAATTGCAAGCTCCTCCGAATGTTGCGGAGTTTGATTGATTGTGTGTTTGTTTCTGTGATCGTGAACCCTTGACCTGATGATGTCGGATGCTAAATGAACTTTAGGAACACAGCGGTGCGTTAAGGTATAATCTAATACCGTGGAACAAGCTAGATAAAAGTGTATAATAATAATAATAATAATAATAATAAAACTGGAGTAGAGAAGACTGGACAGTTTTGGGGTGAACCACGGTTCCAGCAACAATTTGAAAATACAATAATCACAAAGTATACGAGTATTATTATTATGTATTGGGTTTGCGGTTATTGTGAGGACGGAGAAAAACACTGACATGACCGATCGGGCTGGAAATAAAATCACTACAGGAGCAGCTGTAAAATCGGAAATGACCCCAGCACCCCATGTACATTTAATCCCGTCTGAATAGGGCTTATCTCCAGCGTGTTCTGACACACCTGATCCAATTAATGAGCTGATTAGATGAATTAGGTTCTTTAGAACAGGGAAACACTCCAATGTTCAAGACAAGAGGTTCTCCAGGACCAAGGTTGGGAACCTGTCATCTAGTGAAACAGCTGCCTGTGTCAGGTGTCACACATGTATCTAAATTATAGCTTACTATTGCTTTATACACGACTTTTACGACTGATACCGCATGACAAAGTTCACCATTATCTGCCAGCTGTTGCTCAATGGTGTCTTATCACATCCCGGCCTCACAGGGTTCTTCACAGTCGTTTATAAAAGACTCTTTGTAGTGTGTTTTCTCTCTCTCTCTTTCTCTATCTCTCTCTCTCTCTCTCTCTGTCTCTTTGCTGTGTTGGTGTAACAAGTTATGGACTGGAGTGGTGTTGAACTGATTTGGATTTTCCCCAAAGATACAGCAAAATGTCTGTAGAATTGTCAGACAGTAGAAAGAAAGTAACCGGTACAGTGCTAAGATGTTCCGGAAATAACCTCCATCCTAAAATTGGGATCTTGGAAGCTCAGATTTCAAGGTCAGCGTGTGACAAACGGTACCGTACGTCTCGGCTTAGAAAGATGGCGGTAAATGCCAGTCGTGACGTTTTACGGAAATCGAGTCATCAGTGTCCCGATATGTAGCGAGCCAGGGTCCTTACCAGCGCCCGAACTCGTGTACTCAGATTCACCACCTAGGGAGCTGATTGAGACGCACCCAGTGATTGATATGTCTCTGTAAAGATCGATTAAGATCAATTTGGCCTCCATTTTGTGTTCTTAGCACCACTGTAAACAACAGACAAGCAACCCTGGGGTAACTCGTGACACGTTGGTCCTCGTCTCTCTCGTGTGTCACACGGATTTCATTTTCTAGTCTGTAACGAAAGTCCCGAGGTACATGACCTGATGTTCTCTCTGTGTTGTGCTCTTTGCACTTGAGCATTTTTAGAAACCTTGACATGACACTCCTCCTCGCTTAAACCCAGGCGATTTGCACAAGCACTGTTTGGCTTCACAGTTCTCACACACACACACACACACACACACACACACACACACACATATTCCCTCCCACCCAGTGGTCCACATCAGCACTTCCCAGAATGCCTGGGCCAATCGGTGAAGCAGACGGCTGTATCAGCCCACACGTCAGTGATAGCACGAGTGCTCTTTTAATGAGCATGCTGTGTACAAACTGGTTAAATCAGCAGCTTTAAAAATGTGGCTGGATAATGAGGGGTATTTAAAGGGAGGGGGAGGGGGAATGAGGGGTATTTAAAGGGAGGGGGAGGGGGAATGAGAGGTATTTAATGCGAGGGGGAGGGGGAATGGTGGGTATTGAAAGGGAGGTGGAGGGGTGGAATGGCGGTCTGTAAGGGGGGTCGGGGTGGAATGGGGGGTGTTTAAGGGGCGGGTGGGGGGGGGATGTGGGGTAGTTAAAGTGGGGGTGGGGGGCGTTATGGATTGGATTTTATTCCTCATATTTATTTTAGTACCTTATTTTAAATGTTAAAAAGATTAGTTTATTCGTTTAAGATTATTATTATTATTATTATTATTATTTTTAGATGTACTGTATATGTAACTTTATTCGCTGAAGGTTCAGGGTTATAAAAATTAAACACGAAGCTGTCGAGATGTTTTTGAACCAGAAGTCTTTAAACCATGGGTCTCAAACTCAGAATACCCAGAGACCACTAACGAGGAACAGCTGTAGTTTTATTGAAAAAACGATATACGGCACTTTTAAAGTACCCCTGCGGCCAAAGTCGGTCTTTTAGAGCTTATTGTACGCGTTCCTTCGTGTTTTTCTTTTGAGCTTGTGAAGCAAACGACGAAACTATAAGGGAATACTAAGACGAGTGCCTGTGTTTTCTGCAGTTCCTCAGAGTGACGAAACAGTACCTGCCTCACCTGGCGCGCCTGTGTCTCATCAGCACCTTCCTGGAGGACGGCATCCGCATGTGGTTCCAGTGGTACGAGCAGAGAGACTACATCGAGGCCACCTGGAGCTGCGGCTACTTCCTGGCCACCTGCTTTGTGCTGCTTAACCTTTTAGGACAGCTGGGTGAGCTTTCGAAAGCTACTGATGGGAGCACGCTTTAAGACAACGGGCCTCTTTTATCAAGCCGGATAGGAGAGGATCTCTGTATAAATCCTTCGTCTCCCGCTCCTGAACGTGTGTGCATTTACACACTCATTAAAACCTCGACTCGATCGACTTCAGATCATATAACCTGCATGGAACATTGCACTTTTATATCTGGAACATGATTATTTTTTATTGCTTTTAGAAGGCAGGAGACAAAAAACACATCCTCATGCTAGGTCACTGGGTCAGGGACTACGGGTTCTAGCAAGAAAATGTAGTTAAAATCTAGGGCTGGGCGATGTGACAAAAAATATCATATCACGATACTTGAGGATATTTCTACGATACACGGTGCGTGTCACGATATATACTTGAGTTACTGTTTGCAAAATGGCAGTGAAATAAACAAACAAAAAAAAAAACATCAAAGTGAGTGAGTTTGAAAATACTTTTCGTTAATGCTTACAAAGACAGAAGATTAAGTGTAAAAAATATATATTTTTTTAAAAGTCAAGTCAACAGCATCTGGTACCATTTAATTAGTAGTTATTAAAAATGTAAACAATACATCACCATACCAATGATATCTCGGAAAAATGCATCGTGCAATCGTTTATCACGATACTTATATTATATCGATATATCGCCCAGCCCTAGTGAATACTGTGTACAGTTTCTTCAACCTTTTTTTTTTTTTTTTAAAGCTGTGTGAATTTTCTAACCTGAATCGTTTTCTCTTACAGGTGGCTGTGTCCTTGTTCTCAGTAGAAATTTTGTACAGTATGCTTGCTTTGGATTATTTGGCATTATCGCGCTACAGGTAACGAAATGAAACCTTTATCTTTAACGACAGATTTATTTATTTATTTATTTATTTTAATTCTGATTTTAATCGGATGTCATTTCCGTATCCTCTGTTTCAGACTGTTGCCTACAGTATCCTATGGGATCTAAAGTTTTTGATGAGGTGAGCACTACGTCATGTTGTGAGCCCTTTGAGTAAAGTCCTTTAGCCTTTACAATGCAGGCGTGTCAAATTCAAATTCAGCCCGGGCCACGTCGGCATTTTTAACGAGACTCTGAAGGACCGTAAATGAATAATCTTATCATTAAACAAACCAAAACGACAACTTAATGAACATATTCTGTCGACTAACGGCAAAAAAAAAGCCGTCTCTGAAATTAGAATACGATCTTTCGGGAAAGGATTAACGTGTATTTATTAGGTATTCGGTTATATTAGATACACTCTAAGCACAGGGAGATGGAGACGAGACTCGGTGAAGTAGCGTGCTGGAGTTTACACCGCATGGAGATTAAGCACTGTGAGATGTGAGATCACGGATTTAGCCCTCGTGGTTGAAACGCGTGCTTTTAATGTCATAAGAAATTAAATGAAAATGTGTACACACACACACACACACACACACACACACAGTGATGCGTATCTGTACTGTTTGTGTGCAGGAACATGGCTCTGGGAGGCGGGCTGCTGCTACTCTTGGCCGAGTCACGCTCGGAGGGCAAGAGCATGTTCGCCGGTGTGCCTACGATGGGCGAGAGCTCCCCCAAGCAGTACATGCAGCTGGGTGGCCGCGTGCTCCTCGTTCTCATGTTCATGACCCTGCTGCACTTCGACTCCAGCTTCTTCTCGGTGAGACCTCGCACTCCTCGGACTCCATGTCGAGTCCTGTGGGCTTTTAGGGGAGAAAGGAAATGTACAGAATATGATGGGTTCAGATGACAGCCAGTTAAGAAGTAGCCGAAACATCTGTACTTATCATGCTGGAAGAAGAATTCCCCTGAATTCCATGCATGAATTTTTATGCAAATTTTTGAATATCACATAAAATAAAATAAAAAAAAAAAAAAAACGCTGGATGGAAATACCAGCCGTGAATAAAATCTCCAAAATACACATAAAAACCGTATTTACAGAATAAATTCCTCAACGCGCGTCAAAAAAGGTCATGTGACTTTGCCTCAGCAAATCATATGATTGGATATTTGGCATTTTTTTCACTTGGCCAAAAAAATGCACACACATCTGTTCCCGTTTTCTTCACATGTTTATATTTTCATAAAGCTAATTTTCCTAGCAATAGCAGCTGAGTGAAATTTACCTCAGAAATGAAGGTCACGTTTATGCAAGCGTGAGATCCTAAGCCGGAGGACTTAACGGAGAAATAACGGAGGGTTTCTGCAAGGAATAAGGAATTAAGGAAGTAAGGAATAAAACATATCAGGACGATGCGAAAACAACAAAGTTGGATCTTTTTATTATTTGTTTAGTTCCTATTCCTGCAACATTTTGTGTGCAGCTTATGTAGTTATTAATAACAGGACGATACATAGGATGCACATGAGTATTAAATGTTCTGCCTGGCTAACTTCTTGGTTAGCTAAGTATTTATTCCGTTTGGAGTTAAAAGGGCTTCCCAGTAACACGAACAGGATTAAACCGTTCTCATGCGTTCAGTTCTGACTTCCAGTAACTGTTTTATCCTGGATAGGGTGACGATGAACGGATGGATCCAGAGCATATCGAGTACTCGACTGAAAGCCGGTGCAGCGAATAGATGAGGAAATTGCTAGTCAGGATCAAATACCGCTTTGTGTAAAACAGACCATGGTTTCAGGGCGTAAACACACTGCACGCACTAATTGGTAGCGAAACGCTGACGATTTCATCCAGTTCCCGTTTTGTTAAGTATCGTAACCTTCATTTTCCATCCCCTCGTCCCCCTTCCTCTTTCAGATCCTACAGAACATGGTGGGCACAGCCCTCATCGTCCTGGTGGCCATCGGCTTCAAGACCAAGCTGGCGGCTCTCACCTTGGTGGTGTGGCTCATGGCCATCAACGTCTACTTCAACGCCTTCTGGACGGTGCCTGCCTACAAGCCCATGCACGACTTCCTCAAGTACGATTTCTTCCAGACCACGTCGGTCGTCGGCGGCCTGCTGCTAGTGGTGGCTCTCGGTCCCGGGGGCGTGTCCATGGACGAGAAGAAAAAAGAGTGGTAAAACCAGATTCCGTCTCCTCACACAGGAACAAAACGAATCCACTGCCCAGGACACAAGGACCCGCAAATCTTAAAACAACCCAGTACAACTCGGCGCCACCTCCATTCTCCTCCTCCTCTTCTTCTTCTTCTTCAGCTGCCCTTTTTTTGTTTTGTTTTTCATTTTTCACACTTGTTTTTACAAATTCACACTGGCAGAAACATGATTTTTTTTTTTTTTTTAAAGTCACCTGATCATATCCTACTGTAAAAGAAATCAGCCTGAATGACAAGAAACTGTCTGAGTTTATGTTTCCTTCTTTCCCTCTGTCGCTGCTGACCAGGATGCTGTCTGTCTTTAAAGCATTATAAACGTGTTCCTGTTGGGATGCTTCACCTCTCACGTGCGTTGCTAAACGGTTGTTTGTTTTTAAAACACTTGAGAAATAGCTGTGAATCTGTCCGCATATAGACTCTGTGAAACGACAGTAATCTAGCGCTCTAACCGAACGACGTTTTCGAATGCGACTAATGAAAAGGCGTCACGAATCGTTCGTGGCGCGTCTGTCGACGCTTCTTTCACCCTCGAATCAAGCCACGTGTCAACGCGAACAGCCCTTGCGTTTAGGGTGCGCGGGAGTCTTCTGTAACGCTGGTCGTGGTTCAGACTGGGGGCGGGGATTTGTCACGTATAAACCTCCCTACAGAATAGAAAGGCGAAACTTCTGACCGCTCTGTTTTCGCACTAGTGGGACTGTGTGCTGTCTGAACCTTAGCTTCGGATCCAGACGGTAGGCAGACTTGCAGATTATACAAACAAACAAATAAAAAAAAAACAACAACACTATTTTACACATCTGCGCAGGTGGAATAGGTCAGAAGAAGGTCTGTTCTGTCACCAGAGCTTCATCTTGATCTGTGTTTTTTTTTTGCTGTCGTTAAAATAACATGTCGATTTACCGGAGTTTATAATGTATTTTTTTGATTTTTTTTTCTTCATGTTTTCAGGCGGAGAGAAAAATAAAAGCAAAAAAATTAGATCTGTCTCTTTTTGTTCATAAACAGTGTTTCCAGAACTCATGTTTTACCTCATTTTAGGCTCAAGTTATGTTCCAAACTCTCTTCACGCTGGAGTGACTGGAGGGTCAACCGATACTGGATTTTAAGTCAGACGGTACCTACCAACCGATACCCAATGAATCGACCGATAGTTTTTAAAATTGATACTGAATGAAAACATAACACACGAATTAACACAATTAAAAAAAACCCAGTACTGCCTGTACCATGATAATGTCCTGTACTTGTAAACATTAAATAAAGATATGAGTGTATATTAACTATTAAAAAGTATTAAAGCAAATAAACGAACCAAAAATGTAGCACTCCAAAATAACCAATAAAAATAAAAACTTCCAAAATGAATCAAATTTGAACACTTCAGATAACAAAATGTTCCAGTAATAGTTTTTATTTTGTTAAAGGATTTTATATAGATCCTTTATCAAAAGGAAAGATGTAAGTAATGCTGAGCTAAACATCTCATTTTCATTTGTTCTTTCATCATAAAATAGAACAGCCAATCATATTCCAGTATGCAAATGCGGGGCATGCAACAGGGGCTGCTTCCGGTAAAATTGATAGGATTTAGCTTCCTTGATGAGGTTAAAAGCGTAGGCGGATCGTTGGGGGTAAATTTACAAAACGATACGATCCGATCCCAATTCATTAGGCAATTCATCGATATTGAGATATGAGAAGGACTGTATTTAAAAGTATCAGAGTTATGGGCAAATCACCTTTCTAGCTTATTAAATAATTTACACGTCAGTTTATTTGATTTGTGATTGTTGCATAGATTTCAAACATCGATTCATTTCAGTCGATTTTTTAGAAAAAAAAATCAGATCGTCACGCTGTTACACACCAGTAACTACGCTTCCTTCCGAGCTGCAAATTTAACTTGTGCGAATATCGCATAAAACATTTGCGAATCAAGCGCCGTTTCCATCCCACGTGTTCAAGAGAACAAAATCGTCACTCACGGGGCAAACATTTTTACAGAGGTTTAAAAAAATAATAAAAACACCACCACAAACTCACACACACACACACACACATTTACGCCAACTATTTGTTCCAGCATTTGTTCCCACAATAGGCATTTTGTAATTAATAATAATTGTTCAAATATGACACTATGTTTACATATGAAATACAAAGTGTATCGCATATAAAATTTTCAAGTGACAGGGTAACAAAGTGGCACAGCAGGTAATATTGAATCTGTTGAAAAAACAAACAAACCATGCTGGTAGGTCGATAAATTGTGCGTGTGTGTGTGTGTGTGTGTGTGTGAGATGCCCTGTGATGAACCGGTGTCTGGTGTAAACACAGCAATCATGTCCAGGATAAAGCAGTTACTGAAGATGAATGGATGAAATAGCATCATATCATTTTCAATATCAACAACAACTGCACTATCTGTAAACGGCACCACTGCTCGTCATGAGGCTGGCACTTTCAAGGGTGTGTCTGTATTGTTAGTATGTTTTGGGGTTTTTTTCTTTCAGGAAATGTGTGTCTTGAAAATAACAAGTACATAATTGTTCAGGAACACGCTTGTACCGTAAATGAGATTTAAACGTACGTTACGTCCACCGTCCAAGGTGAAAGGTACAAAATAATGACACAGAAAACATCCCCTTGAGAATAACTGAAAAGTTGATGGAAAAGTAAAAAATAAGTATTGCTAAGTGACAATCTCCCTTTAAATGCTTGAATTATTAATTATTCAAATTCGCTAGGATTTTCAAAATGTAAGGATTGGAAACAACTAAAACTGGAAATGTTTATTAATAGCAATATCCTGGAGTACTAAATGATTATGAGTTGTCATGCAGTGGCTCCAGAAAGTATTTCTTAACACTTTAACAAATAAATTCAAATTGTATTCGTCATACACACGACCATACGCAGTGTACACACGTGTAGTGAAATGCTCTTTACGACTGTCCGTGATATAAAAGGTATGAAAATGTAATGTAAGGATATACAGATGGGTGGGCGCAAGGTGGCTTAGGGGTGGCACGTTCACCTCACACTTCCCGGCTTGGGGGTTAATAGTACTGAGCTGGACGCCATTACTAGTGAGGAATGGGCTAAGGTTCCTCAGGAAGCTATGCATCTCATTTGCAGCAGGTCATAAAAGCAAAAGGAGCTCTACGAAGTACTTAAGATGCTTGCCATGAAGGGGTTGAATTATTTTGAGACTGGAGAAATCATTCATTAAGTTTGATTTTCAGTTGAATTTGGGGAAAGCACTTGAAGCAAATTGTTGTGTTGAACCTATTTCAATGTCTTTTGCTATTGTCAATTGTGATAATAAACCTGATTTGCAATGGAGGTTGAATAAGTTTGATTGCAGCTGTAGATCAAAAAATAAATAAATCAATGACCACATGCATACTGATAGGGGCACTGAGCAAGGACGCCACTGACTGACAGCTTAGATTAAACTTTCTTCCTCTTTCAATGAATAGAACCTTTTTTTATTTTCCTGTAAATGTGAACCTGGAATTTCCAGATGATGTTTCCTGAAAGGAACAACCGTCAGATATCATTGTTATTTACATTTCTATATGATAACAGGAAGATTTCCTTCAAGGTAGATTTGTGAGATAAGAGTGTGTCACAGACTTCATTAGAAGAACCTATTGAGAAATAATGCGAACAGCTTTTTATTACAAAACAGCCTTAGAATGTGTAGAAATGGCATGGTGGTGTATCTGAGCTCGGGTTACACTCTGTACCGAGTTTCACATGGTCTCATGTTCCTGTGGGAGTTTCTTACACCTCCCAAAAACATCCTGGCATGAATAAATGTTTTTTTTAATTTTTTTTTTTAAACTGGGTTGACCTTTTAAGGCTTATCTGTTACTTGCTTACCCCCCCCCCCTATTTTTTAATCTTTTCTTCTTTTTTTTTTTACATATTCATTATTAAGAGGAAAAAAAAGTAAACACACTGAAAATAATAAACAAACCGTCCTTGAAAGCCAGGTAAACAACAGGTAAACAACAGGTGATGCAACTTCCTGTGAATCATATTCACCCTTAAGTGATTATATGTCAGTGAGGTCTTTTGTGTGCTTAAAAATGATGGACTAATTATATTGAACTCTGTAGTATAAAACATATAATGTTTGTTTTCAACAGAATATCTCTATTTAACAATGTCCAAAATGCATCTGAACTTCAGAGATGAGTCATTCCTTGTTCATAATGGTGTAAAGGTACATGTTTTAAACGCAATTTCTGTTTAGGGGGAGAGTACATATTAAATAGCCTTAATAAAGTGCATATATATATATATATATATATATATATATATATATATATATATATATATATATATATATATACACGTGTAATTATACACCTGAGAACCCAAACTCTGCAACGCAAGCTCTAACAGAGTTACATCAGTTGAAGTGCTGACGGTATGTATCTTTAGACCACGCCCCCTGACACTGATTTGCCGTCTGATTGCCTCGCTGTGTTCTGGGGCGCTGACGACACATCGGCTTGTATATAGTTGCCACGCGCTTCCTGAAAGCAGCTTCGTCTCCAGTTGTTGGTTCGCGCTCCTTTACCTGCGTATTTATCCCCGGTTTGAGTGAGTATATCCTTCTCATAAATATTCCACTGTTGTGGGATTATTTAGCAGGTCGTGGCTGGTTTCATGGCTTAAAATATACTATGTGCTCAGTAAATGTCTTATAAAAGGTAGAATTGACTTTTCATATGCATAACGCAACCATCATGATTTAATCCTAAACATGTGTATACCCCCCCACACCCCCCTTATTTATATTTTTGTATACATTTTCTTTAACATTCATAATGATAATGGGTGTTTATTGGGCACGTATACATTACAGCATACATTCATGATATTTTAAGCCGCCAGTTTTGGGGGCGTGGGCGGGGGGGGGGGGGGAAGAAATGACGTCACTCTGCTTCAAGGTGACTTATGTTGAAAAATGTTCACTGAAAATAAAATAAAATAAAATAAATGTTCACTGTTTTCCATTACAGTCTGGACTCGTGCACAAAAGCACTGCTTTTGCACTTTTGATAATAATGTCAAATGCAATTTGGGTACCAAACCTGCATCATAATAATAATAATAATAATGATTATAAGGGCACACGGTGGCTTAGTGGTGAGCACGTTCGCCTCACACCTCCACGGTCGGGGGTTCGATTCTCACCGTGGCCTTGTGTGTGTGGAGTTTGCATGTTCTCCCCATGCTGCGGGGGTTTCCTCCGGGTACTCCCAGTCCAAAGACATGCATGGTAGGCTGATTGGCGAGTCCAAAGTGTCTGTAGTGTATGAATGGGTGTGTGATTGTGTATGTGATTGTGCCCTGCGATGGATTGGCACCCTGTCCGGGGTGTACCCCGCCTTGTGCCCCATGCTCCCTGGGATAGGCTCCAGGTTCCCCGCGACCCTGAAAGGATAAGCGCTATAGAAGATGGATGGATGGATAATAATAATAAAATCCAGATTTATTTCCTATAAGAATAAATTCACAATGACAAACACTCTCAGATTGTTAGAATTTCCTAACATATAAAGGTTTAAAAGTTTCCTGTTCCCAGTATAATTCACTAATTTCATTCATGTCTTAAGTGTGAAAAAAAAATATAATAATATTCATAGACTGGGTTTCACCAACGGGTATTAAGCTCTAACCTGGATTAAAGTAAAAGTTCACTTATGTCCATTGAGCTTTAAACATTAAACAATGTTAAAGATTTGATTTCATACGTCATTTCATCCTGGTTTTAGTCTGACAGTAAACTTCAGGATAATAATCACAGGTTCAGATACTGGAGAACCCCCTGTCCTGAATATTTGAGTGTTTTCCCGCCATGTGAATCTTTAATCCTGGTTCACAGGCGGTTTAGACTTTAATTCTATTTCCCCTGGATTATGAAAGGTACTAAAGGCGGAGAAAATGTCGAAAGGTACAGTGGTCCTGGCGTACAGCGGCGGTCTCGACACGTCCTGCATCCTGGTGTGGCTCAAGGAACAGGGCTATGATGTCATTGCTTACCTGGTAAGATCTCAGCTTGGAAATTTCATCCCTTTAATTTCCTTCTCTGCACTGAAAAAGTCTGCGATGGCAAACTTTGCATCTTATCCTAGAGATCTGTTGTTTAACGGAAGGTATTTGGTATTTCTGGTATTTGTTTAAATAAATGGTCGTTAACTTCAGTTGCTTTTTAGGAAGAAAAAAATTCCATATTTATTTTAATTCTGCGTATAATTATTGAGCAATAAAACCATCTAAAAACCATTTTTTGTCATTTATGGTAAATGTTGATTTGCTAGTTTCTGACAGTGTACAGTGGATCTAAAGTCTACACACCCCTGTTACAATGGCAGGTTTTTGTGATGTGAAAAATGAACCCAACATAAATCATGTCAGACCCTTTTCTGCCTCTATTGTAAAATTTTAAAAATGAAAATAAAACGAATCATCTTAGCGGGAAAAAACCCCCGAAAAATACAATTTTTACAAGAACCTGGTTGCATGAGTGTGCACACCCTTTTATAATTGGCAATGTGGCAGTGTTCAGAATCAACCAATCACATACAAACTCATGTTAAATGCTAATTGTCATCAATTTAAGTGGCTGATTAACCCCCAAATAATGTACAGCTGTTCCTATAGGATTTTCCTGACATCTTCTTGGTAACATCTTGGTCACTAGAAAAAACACGGTCCCAAGAGCTTACAAAGCAGGTACAGGATCTCAGTGTTGAAAAATATCAATCAGGAGAGCGTTCGAAAATTTTCTGAGGGCATTGGATATGCCATGGAACACTGTAAAGACAATAATCAACAAATATGGAGAAAATACTGCACGAACAGGAGGCTAAAATGGATGAGTAAATCAGGAGAAAACTGGTCAGGGAGGCTGCCAGGAGGCGTACAGAGACGTTAAAAAAAATTGCAGTCATTTCTGGCAGGTACTTGTTGTTCGCTACATGTGACAACAATCCAGATGTGCCAAAGTCCAGATGTGCCAAACTGATCGACTCTTAGTCAAAAAGATTGAATGCTGTGATGAAATCTAAAGCTGCTCCAACTAAGTATTAGTTTAGGGGTGTGTACACTTATGCAACCAGGTGATTGTACATTTTAAATTTTTTCACCCTCTAAAATGATTCTTATTTTTGTTTCACTTTAATTAATAGGTTCAAATTTCACAAGAAATGTAGAAAAGGTTCTGACCTCATGAAAACTGCCATTTTAACAGGGGTGTGTAGACTTTTTAGATCCACCGTAAGTTCTGCTGGCATTTATTTATTTACTTACTTACTTTAAGATCCAAGCAGTGCTGGGATTTGAACTCACAACCTCCTGGTCCCTAGAGCAGAATGTTTATAACCTCCGAGCAGCCGCTTTGAATAATTTCACTTGACTGGGTGAGCACATTAGGACCAACCGTCAACCCCAGGGCGTTAAAGATTCGCTCGTGAAGCACTTTTCCCACCTGATTAACTGATGATAATCTGGAATGGAAGGCTTTCGCTCGGGGCACTCGCTGGGGTTTCTGCAGTGTTTTGGATTTACAGCTATAGAGCTCATGAAGAAAAACCCAGACATGGCATGACAGTAGCAATCCGCTGACTATTTTGCCATGTCAGAGCAGCTCACGCAGAACGCTCTGAAGCGTGAAGACTCATGATCCCGTAGAGCCTACAGCGACAAAAGATACACAATACTGTGTTCGTATCTGACTGAGAAAGAACAATAGATTAACAGTACAGTGCATCAACATTTCACTTAGACATTAAAAAAACCCCTTTTTTTTCCCCCCCATATCCGCATATCGCTCCTAAACCTCAGGCTTGAGTAACACCAGTTGAACTTGCACAACTGCTTTAGACATGTTCTCATTTTCTTGTAACATTCTGTCTACTATAAAAAAAACAAAACGTTTTATTCCTGGAATGGGAGTGGTGGAAATTTTGGCGCACGGTCAACACACATTTGTCCTGACATGCAAAATAATAATACGTAATTATCATACGTTCATTCACTCCAATTTGCTTCTGATGCAAACCAACACACCCTTGACTTTGATCCTGTGCATGAGAGACAACAAGAAACGAATTCAAATTGTTTTCTTAATAAGGTAAACATATAAAAAAAACAGCATTTCCTGAGTTAGAGCAGGGAAAACACTCAAATGTGCAGGGCAGAGGGTTGCCCAGGACAAGCTGTGGGAAACCTGTTGTGTAAGGTGACGGAGGTTGAAGGTATATCCACGTTACACGTTACATTTAAGCGGAATATTATCAATAATCTCCATGTTCTGGTTCCTGTGGGTTCCACAAAAGGGAACCCATCAGTTCAGGATCAGGGTCAGGATCACTGCTATCTCAGTTGTAACATGTGTAGCTCAACAGAACGAGAGAGAGAGCCTGGGAGAGAGAGGAAGAGATTATTAGGTATGCTTATTGTCTTGTAATGGTTATGTACAATGTCCTCTGCATGAGTGCAAGCAGGGTCTCTGGCAAGACTAGCTATGACAGAATGAATTAATTTAAAGGGAGATCCAGACATGAGGGCGCCGTGAGCCAGCCGCTCCACCATCAACAAAGTAGGGGGGTGACAGCATCCAAACATCCCAGTTCACCACAATACTATAGACCTGTGAGCCTCTAGATCTGCTCCTTTACCTATGAAAAAAAAAACATTCACTGAACAAATATGTTTTCAGCGTGGCCTTAAACACTGAGACCGTTTCTGAGTCCCGAACACTAATTGGAAGGCTGTTCCATAACTGTAGGGCTCTGTAAGAGAAAGCTCCGCCCACTGCTGTAGCCTTCACTATTCGAGGTATCAACAGGTCAGGTTTTTTTAGTCAGGGGTTTGATAACCACTAGTTTCAATATAGGAAGAAATATATAGGGAAGAAATGATCTGGAATCATCTGTTTGAAGAAACATGTAGGTAAGGGATCTAGTTTACAAGATGATGATTTTGATGATGAGGAAATTAGTCAAATTAGTTTGGTCTTTCGAAGGGGAGTTAAACACGCTAATCGTTGATCTGATATTGTTATATTATTATCTACAGGGTTAGTTATAAAACTGTCTGGTTTTCAGTTAATAGTCTGATATTTTCAACGGTCTAATTCAATTCGTTTGAACTGATGTCTTGGTCATCAGTAGTTACCAGGGATTAAGTATTTCATAGCCACCGAATAGATCTAGCAACAGCTTTAATGTATTCATTTTGTAGTGACACTTTATTACAAATAACCACCACATCACCTCAGTGGTTCTGAAAATATTAAGTGGACTTTTGAGGAGCATTTTGAAAGCTTTTTCACTAAATAACAATCTGAGATCTCTCTATTTGGTGTCATTTCAGCCAGTAGGTGGCACCAGAGGACAAGTGTCGATGCCATTATTTTCTGTTGTCAGAGATAGTGCCTGCGATTCTGGAATAAAAGGATGCTGGCAATGAGGTGTTTTGTTATTTTTGAAACATTTTATTTGGATTCAGTTTGGTAAAAGCATCATGACCTGCACCTGAGCAGTGTTTTGTTAAAAAAAAAACATGTATATGTGAACATGACCATTTGAACCGACGTCCCATAGTGACGTCGACTCGGACCCAAGTCTTTTCTAAAAGTTAAACCTCAACGCCAGACTGTTTCAGTTTGAATCAGAGCAATAATGTACTTTAGCTTCAGGTTAAATGAAAAGATTATGTTTGGTGATTAGCCACAAAAACGAGCAAAATAAACAAAAATAGATCTTAAATGAGCCGTTTGAAAGGTTTGAAACTTTCCGCAGCTTTCCGACTAAGGAACTGAGCTTTAAGAATGCATTGTGTGTTGGCCTGTAAGAAAAAGTATCATTTAAGTTTCAATAAGGGGTGGAGCTCATTTCTGGCCCAGAAATCTTTTTCAAATAATTGCCTGAAATGAAGAAACTAGGATGGCACTTTTCATGGCAGTGTCGTGAATCACAGTTTTGAAAAGGTGTCTATGAAATTCTAGAATCAATATACATCTAGAAACGCTTTTAAACATTACAAACTGCACCTTTAAGTTGGCGCTTTTCGGGAAATTCTGTCCAATACGAAAATGAATAGATTTCGATACAAGGATATTTCGGTGCATGGATCAATATGTAAAAGTAGGAAATGTACATCGATTAATCCTACGGCAGTTGTGCATTTGATGTGTGTGTGTGTGTGTGTGTGTGTCTGCAGGCTAATATTGGACAGGAGGAAGACTTTGACGCAGCCAGGAAGAAAGCAGAGAATCTTGGAGCGAAAAAGGTAATGGGAAATCTGGGAATTAAATTAACAGTGAGTAAATATTCATAGTTTAAAACTCCGTACAGTAGTTTAATTAGATGCTGGTCCAATCAAAAGTCAGCATGTCATCTTCGGGAGACATAGTTATGATGACTATGAGATGATTAATGAGATGTAGGTTTTCAGTTCTAGTGCTCACAAACCCGTGTAATAATTTAGTTATAATGTGCTCAAGGTAATCATTTAGAGTAATCCAGTGTGTGTGTGTGTGTGTGTGTGTGAGGCAGGTGTTCATCGAGGACCTGCGTGCTGAGTTTGTAGAAGACTTCATCTGGACCTCGGTGCAGGCCAACGCCATCTACGAGGACCGGTACCTGTTGGGCACCTCCATCGCCCGGCCCTGCATCGCCCGTCACCAGGTCCGGATTGCCCGTCAGGAGGGGGCGCAGTACGTCTCGCATGGAGCCACTGGGAAGGTACGTGCACACAGTGTAACTACCAGGCTTCATTTCCAACCTGGATGTCTCTGTAATGCAGGGGATCTCAAACTTTTTTGTAGCCTCTTGGGTAAAAATAAAAATCAAATAAAAATAAACTTCACTCACCCCGTCTCACACCTGTCAATTTAACCGTAAAGGAAATGTGACTTCTCTGTGCAGGCAAACTGAACACTCAATTCAGATCATTTCTGGGCTGGTCATTAGCATCCAGTTTTATATTCTGCACAGGAAGTGAGTTTTAACTCAACAGGCAGAATCGGCCAGTCACGCCGGGTGGAGATAAAAAAACAAAAACGCACCTAGTTTACTAAACCCAGTCACAGGACAGTATTTTACCAAACAAAAGACTTGACAGACTTACCATAATAAAATTAGGCTTATTATTTAAAAGTGTGTGGAAATATTTTGTATATTTCTTTTTATTTATTGCAGTCTGCAATTTATTTATCCGCAGTTTATCTGAAATTTTCCGTGACAGAACGCACGTCCTAGTTGACGTTACTAATAAACCTATTGGCGTTAGAGTTACTGAGGTTTTAGATAAGTGACTAGACAAATATCCTAATAATTATATTAACTTGATAAATACAGTCTAATCATTTATAATAATAATAATAATAATAATAATAATAATACTTTGTGACTTCCAGCTCTGTGGCAAAGTAAAATGAATGAGAAAAATGAATGGAGATCGAAGGTGGTTTCAAAAGAGGAGGCTCGGTATGAGTTTGTTCTTGGGGCGGGGCGGGGGGACGCATTAAAAACATCACGCTGTCCTTAATAACCAAACTATAAACAGAGATCTGACTTAAACCCAGGGTTTCAAAAAATTTGTTCCAGAAAAATCCTCTCATATAGCCTACGTCCTAACTTTTCGTGTTCCTTAAGTATTCTTGTTCCTGAAGAAAGGGTTTTGTTAACTGCAAAATGGAAAATAGATTTTCTTCAAGAAGTGGGGGTTTAAATTGTGTACAAACACCACATTTTATTCGGTGAGTTAAAAAAGTACATCATTTTATAATACATATATATTAACCGTGAGATTTTTAATGTGTTAAACCTTCTTTTTTTTTTTTTAAATTTAGAATTTTTGAAAAAATACCTTATGAAATTCATTATGCTTTAAATGCTGGGATTGTTGATAAGCTCATATTTAATCTATAGACCAGTTTCACTTAAAACGAGCTAAGGAATTTAATCAGACTTTCAGTTTATATTTTGCCACTAGAGGGAGGTAAATATCACATCATCGCCTGTAACAAAACTCATCCGTAAAGCGGCCCGTCTGTGTTCTTGTACGTGTATCACCGTATTTAGTGATATACATCTTTATGCATTGTTTTTTCTTTTCTTTTCAGCGCTTTGATTATATGATAAGTTTGTATCACTTAAAACGTCTTATTAATTCTTCCTCTGCTTATTCTTCTTCTTATTATTATTCCAGGGTAATGATCAAGTGCGGTTTGAGCTGACCTGCTACGCCCTGTACCCTGAAGTGAAGGTGAGGACCGGATGCTTCCTCCCTGTGTGTAATCTCTGCACCTTCTCGACTCGGTTTCATGCTTAACGTGAGAGTTTTCCGTTTTTCTACCTCAGATCATCTCTCCTTGGAGGATCCCAGAATTTTACAACCGTTTCCGGGGCCGAAAGGACCTCATGGAGTACGCCGAGGTATAAAATAAATAAATAAATAAATAAATAAATAAATAAACCCACCGTGGTGATAAATCAGTGTTGGTTAGGGATGATCGTTAATTTGATTGATTTGTACATTTTTCTGAAACAGTCTTCA
This sequence comes from Ictalurus furcatus, assembly GCF_023375685.1. Lineage (NCBI taxonomy): Eukaryota > Metazoa > Chordata > Actinopteri > Siluriformes > Ictaluridae > Ictalurus > Ictalurus furcatus. The sequence continues at coordinate 17,196,605 of NC_071282.1, forward strand.
ATGTTCGTGTTTTGCATTTCATCCCACGCCCTGTACTTTTGATGCCGTTAGACCATCTGAGAGTCTCAACTCTCATCCAAGAAAAACAAACTTGGATCTGTCTTAAAATTCCTTTACATTCGAAGATCTCATCTCATCTCATTTCAGAAACATGGCATTCCTGTCCCGGTCACTCCAAAAGCCCCCTGGAGCATGGATGCCAACCTCATGCACATCAGGTGAGACCTTACAGACCAAAACTGGGACACTTACATCTGTAAACATTCACGTTTACGCCCACACCCAAGCCACGTGTTTATATCTGACACTCTTCTGCACAGGTCACATTCTTCAACAACGCCCGTATTTGAATAACGCAAATAAAAAACAGGTGTAGATGTTTTTGTAGATGTTCTTGACCTTAATGCCCAGTAGATAGTGGCTGTGAATTCATAGAAAAAAGCTTTATAATCAGTGTAGCTTATAATGCTAACATAAGTTTGTGTATTCAATTGAAGTTACAATTGAAAGAAAATTACAAATGACAAATTAAATATAGATATAAGTACGGTCGTAGATTTTAGGCGACAGGTATTCTTAATCTGGCGTTGTTTTTATTTTTATATACACGATATGGACAATTCTCAATCTCCTATGATATTTAAAAGGATTTGAATTGTGCTTTAACGTCTTAAAACGTATTCCGTTCAATTCGAGGATCCCTCAATTAGGATCCGAGGTTATCGGATTTCAACACCAAATCAGAAAGTCTAAAGTAGTCTCGGATCGGAATTAAAAACGTCACATTTATTGATTAGACTATCGTGAAAAATCTTTGACCTGCAGTGTGAACACGGGCGCATGACTCGGATGTTATTTGCTCGTTTGCCGTAGTATCACGATCCGTAAAACGTTTCTCACGGTACAGGATAGACCCTGAGGTTTTGATAACAATTTATTCAATTATTTAATTCAAGATTTTTATCCAGTACAATATCAGATTATCAGCATGACCCTAGAATATTGATCATAGTAACAGCCGATGCGGTCTTTGGTTTTTCACAGCTACGAGTCTGGAATACTGGAGAACCCCAAGGTAAAAAAAAAAAAAAGTCCTTTTCTGATCTGTAGCTCTTGAAAAACTTTGCATGGTTGATTTTCAGAGATTTTCTGCAATATATATAATCAATAATCATTAATAATTCTAGATGAAGCGCTAGTTTGGTGAGTGAAGAGCAGGATTCGAACCTATTTCAACCCAAAATTATGGCTATCATCCCTATAGCTCTTCTTCCATAGAAATTGGCCAAAATATTGTACTTATTAAGAAATGACACTTTTTTTTCCCACCCATTTATAGGTACATACGGGTATAATGCCGCACATATAACATCGTCCCCAGCGTCTCTTTTTTTAGATCCCTCTTGAAGTTAATAACAAGACAAATAATGCAGCTTGTTATGTTACTGAAAAAAAACCACAAAGTATGAAATCCTCCATCCTTAAAGTTACGGCTTCACGTCGGACCGTTACAAAGCGCTGACACTGGAGACTCCTTGGATAAATTATATGATTTATATGATTGTATGATTCTCTTTTTTTTTTTTTTTTTTGGTTTTGTCTTTGCTCTTCTGATGAGTTCATGCTAGGACAGACAAACAGTCAGACAGACAGACAAAGAGATAGACATACAGACAGACAGACAGACAGTGACCTGTCCTCACAGCAGCCCTGGCTAATTTCTGATTTCATGGGAATGCACGGCCCAGCTGGGCCTCCTGGCTGCCCGGCACTCTCGGGGCCACCATTGTCTGCCTTGGGCTTCGACGTGGGAGGGGAAACATTTCAGGGTGACACCGTGACACCGAGATGTCACCGTTAACAGTAACGTACAAAGGCCTCCGTCACACATACATGTCAGAGAGAGCGACACAGAGAGAGAGAGAGAGAGAGAGAGAGAGAGAGAGAGAGAGATTATGAGGCCGAAGAAGGGATGGAGAGAGATCATGTGCCGTCTGTGAGATGGGCTACGGATTATTCATTCCTGTAGACTGTGCAGGAATGGGCACGATCAGACTAGTATTGTGGGTTTCACATTTTTCCTTTTAATGGTACTTTATTTATTAATTAAGCGCGTTATCAGAGGCGAGCGCGCTTATCCGATGAAGCGGTACCTGTAAAAGCCGAGGTTTGTCTTGTAATCGATATCAGACGATATTAGATTTCCTAATAATACTCAACCCCGTTTCTTAAACCGTAACCGAATATGACAATACGGACCGTTCAAAAACTCTTCCTTCTCTTTATGGTCTCTGTCCTGATTTGACCTCAGATGTGTCCTCCAGCCATGTTAGCGCTCATTAAAATAGCATCTCTGTCAGACTTCAAGACCCTCAGCCTAACGGAGCGCGACCCGGAGGACAGATATGAAAGAGAGACGTCGTTGTTTGGTAAATACAATGAGACCTTTGGCGTGACTGTGAGCTGGAGAGGGTATGAAACGCGTCTCTGGGCCGGTCATGAGCTTATTAATGCTTAGCCCAGAGGGGGAAAGATGCATAGCGTTGGGTGGTCATTGGTTTTTGGAGGCCAGAGAAAAAAATTGTGTTCTTCTTTTGTCAAAGGCGTTCTTAAAAAAAAAAATCAATATAGATATATATTATATAAACTAAAGCATGAACATTTTTGGAAGACATTTTGCTAAAAAGTGTTCATTTCCCGTATGTACAGACTTTTGGGACACCCTTCTGGACGACACATCATACTCTTTATAAACTTGTCGTTCCCTCACCAGCCGTTTTTTTTCAATTTTTTAAAATTTCTCTCTCTTGTATATAATAACTCAAAAAATGCAGTTTATTACGTTACCAAGAAACAGTCACCTGTCCTGAAGACTTTCCCATGTCTGAAAACGTACAGCTTTACCTCTGACCACGACCAAAACACTGACACTGGAGACTCCTTCCATAAAACGGACAGCTTCGTCATACCAGCGGTTCTACCTGTGAGCAATTATAGACGTTTTTTTTTTTGCTGACGTTTTAAAAAAATTATGCGTAATTATAAACGGATCAGATGTGAGACGTAATGTTCTGTCTGTATTTTTCTGAAAAAGAGCGCAGTTGTTGGCAAATTGAGACTTTTCTTAAGCTAATCGCGGTTTTTGTCCGACGCTGAAATTGATTGTGAGCGTTGCGTAATAATTTAGAGTTTTCACATTTGTACAGTTTTGCAGTTTTACATTTGAATTAAATGGTACTCATGATCTATCTATGATCACAAACCAAGCACTCTAGAAAACTAACGTTTTCTGGGGGAAATGGGGGGGAAAAAAACATCCTCTCATCACATCCTTATTCTGTCTTTCTCAATTTACCAGCAACTTGCTTTAGAGAGAGAGAGAGAGAGAGAGAGAGAGAGAGAGCGAGCGAGCGAGAGAGAGAGAGCAATAGTCAGAAGACAGGCGATTTAAACGTCACTTCCAATCCACTGCCCAGATTTCAATTCTTTATCTTTATTGCTGTCCCTCCATCTTTTCCTTGCTGCTTTCCTCTTTCCCCCCACCCACCCTCGTTTTATTTTCCCCCTTTCGCCCCGTACCTCTCTCTCAGTCTCTCACTTTCAGCTCCAGGTCTTTGATTGAAAGGCAATGAGGCAGCTAACATGTGGAAAGCGAGAAATTTACTCGCTCTAAGTTCATGCCGTGGTCCTCTTTCAGGGGCCACGCATTCACTCGCCTCGGAGGACAACAATATGGGCAGAGCCAGATAAAGACCCTCATAGTGAGCCGCCTAAGCGGAGACATGATGGGCCAGTTCACGGACCATTTGCCACCAATGTCCCCCCCCCCTCCTATTTTTTCTCTCCCTCTAGCTTTCCTTTCTACCTACGGTTCGCCTCTCTGTCAGGGCCGGGCAGCAGGGCCAGCTCCACCTGCAGGGGGCTGGAATTGAAATTCATTGATCTGCTCACGTTCTAGCTGCGCCTCCCCTTTTTTTTGAGGCTTTGCTTTTCTACCTCCATGGACCTTGCGATGTTGCGTGTCGAGCTCTGTCCATGTGGAAGCTCGTCACAGGACCGCCGGCCATCGCCCGGCCCTGTAGGTAGCAAAACGTTTCGGCTTGGCGGTGTTGCCTTCCTTTGGGTCAACGTTTTGGAATCCCATTTTAGTTCTATAAGGTTTTCTTTTGAATAGAAAGCAGGATGTATTTTGTCGTAGACCGTAGGGTTTGCGCCTATTCGCTCGATTCTACACGTGAAGGTCACGCAACAGGTTTATATTATTGCACTCATTCTAATACGTTATGGGTTCTATTTGCTCCACGTAAACGTGTCTGAAAACCGTGCGTAATATTTTCGTAGCAATTTTTGGAAGAGTCTGAGGTCAAGCTCTAACTGAACACGGGAAAATTTCCAGGACAGAGGAGGAGGTTTATGCTTTCTGGGTTTCTCATGAACATGACAAGCTGTGTGGGGTTTTTTTCTCTGTCGTATTTGCTTCACAAGAAAGGAAAAAGTATAACGTGTCATTTTTTTATCATAAAAAAAAAAATGTAAGCGTTGGTAAATTTCCTCCGTAGACCCATATATGTGTGTGTGTGTGTGTGTGTGTATATATATATATATATATATATATATATTTGCATCCCTACATTGCACAGATGCCAGAAGTGCAGTCAGAACTTCAAACGAAAGCTTATTACCTCTAGTTCACTGAAAAACAGTGCCTCAATTTTTGTGCTTTTAGGACAGACACGTTTGCTCACACTTTTATCTTCTTATCTCGTGACAGAAAGCGGCGAAGCGGAAAAGAACGGAGGCGACACTGGGGCAGTCGGCTATGCCGTTTAGTTAAAAGGAAAGCGAAGGCACTCATTTGGACGTAGATTAGTTATCGTGATGCTTGTCTGGTAAAGGTTTCCATTTAAATGCACCCGGTGGTTATTTTGCATAGCTCCCCTGCAATTTGGCCCCTGCTCTGGACGCGTCGTCTGCCATCTCGCTGTAATGTCAGGTAATTGGCAGTGGGCGTCTATGTATGACACATCCGTTTGCTCCAGCAACCCCCCATGCAAATGTAGACGAGATGGAGAAAGCGCAGATTCACTCTCACGCCGCCGACACTTCATCAGAAAGCATAGAGAGTTGTTCGGAATGGCTTTTGCCCTTTTTTTTTTTTTTTTTTTTTTTTTTTTTTTTTTTTAAAAGTATGGCATGGACAAAAATGGCACAAGCACATCTTGACTTTTTTCTCTTCCTCCATCATGTAGCGTGTGTGTATAAGAAGTCATTTTGGTACGATGTCTGGATGTAGTTTAGAGCTTTTCTGTTGTGGTTGTTTTTTTTTTTTCCCCCACAGAATCATGCTCCTTCTGACCTCTATCTGATGACCAAGAGCCCTGAAGTCTCGCCGAATACACCAGACGTGCTGGAGATAGAGTTTAGCAAAGGTACCTGTGTGTGTGTGTGTGTGTGTGTGTGTGTGTGCGCGTGTTGCCCCCATCAGTCAGCTTCGTGATGGGAGTCAGATCTCCCGCTGTGTTGTGATATTGACCAATCTGCAGTCCTACGAGGCTCACTCCGACACACTTACAGCTCCCAATACACTCGCAATATAAAAACATGTGTACTAATGTCAGTCGCTGGCCGCGGAACGTTCCAGAACAACGACGGACAAGCGAATCGAGCCGATGTGGACGGGAGAGAGGATTTTCAATACTCTTCAGCAATCACACAGAGGCTCAGTTTGATCGATAGTCAGTGTGTCGTGGGCTTAAGACGATTCTTCACACCCTGAGATAGGCATTATATAAATTAAACCTATTATTGTTGTTATTATTATTATTATGTTAATAGTAGTAGTAATAATGTGCAGGGGGTTGACCAAAAACATCGCACCATTACGACTGTTACCATAGTAACTACTTGGCAGTGAGTGTTTGGTATGGGTCGCGCATTTTCGACATCACGACGTAAAGATCTTGTTAGTGTTTTTATGCTGTAAGCACTTAACCAGCACTCAGAAGGTGTGGATTAATTTTCTATAACCGCACGCCTCGGACAGTAGTTCTAGCTGTAACGTAAACGATCCGTATGTACTCTATTAACGTTCTGATACATTATCATTCGTATAAGTAACGGATCAAACACATGAACTTGTATCTCGGATGCGCCACATGATCTAAAGCTATTAATATACGTATTACGTATTTATATAAGGAGTCTCCAGTGTCAGGACGTTTTTACACCACAGGAACGTTTTCAGGACAGAGAAGGTTACGCATTCTAGGTTTCTCCGTAACATCACAAGCTGCGTTTGCTTCGTTGTGTATGCTCTATAATTCTTTCATTTCATTTTAATTACTTAATACGTTACCGTTAATAAATTGTTAATACGTTGAACGTTAATTGCGTCGTAATAGAGTGCAATCAAACCAACGTGAGTGTTCTTCTCACACTAGTCATTTATAATTAATAATTTAACACCGTTTAGCCATTCGATATGACAACATAACTCCCGAGAAGTTAAACCAACTGCATGGAGAACCTAAGGAACTGCATTTTTTTTCTGCCCCGGGTTTCCAGTGAGCTGATTGGATCAGACAGTGATGTCATTGTGTTGTTTAAGCTATGTTTAGTCAGTCTATGATCCTTTTCTGATCAGTATTCATAGATTTTAGTCACCTCCATTTAGTGTCCCTGAGAAAAGCTGGTTTACTGACAACACACAAAAGATCCACCCCCTCCTCCTTGGTCCTGTAAAAAAAACAAAAAAAAAAACTTCTCCCCTTTTTTTTTTTTATTATTCTCTTCTTTCTTTTCTTCTCGCGTACTTTCTCAGCGCTTGCTTTCTCATCGATTAAAAAGAATTTTTAACTACTAAACCTTTTTCCTCTTGTCATTTTACAAGCCCAGCCCCTCCCTTTCGCTTTTTTCACGTCTTGCACTCACTCTGTGGGTAAGAAAAAAAAAGAGAGGGAGAGGGAGAATGACCGAGATAGGGCCCGAGGAAAGGGAAAAGAGAGGAAAAATGTAAAGCTTTAATTTTTCCTACAACTGTGTCTGCTGTGTCTTTGTACTATTCTGAGGCGAGGGCCGAGGCGGAGAAAAGGGCCTGCACGTCGCTAGACACTGGGGAGGGGGCCATCCGAGAGACTCTCGCGTTCTCGCCGTGGTTTAATTTATTTGAACTTTTAATCTAATTATTAACTATTTGCAGTGATCCCCGGCATTGTTACGCAGGCGAGGCCTGCTCTTTCGGGGCGCCCTCGCACCCTTCGGGGCGCTCCCAGGATATGGGAATGGGGAGTCTGACAAAGGAACATGTCTGAAAATATTTTGTCAAGTCTCTTTTTTACGTGTCATTCTAACAGGGCTTTTACACCCACAGCCGAGAAAGGGCGACCTGAACCGCTCCATTCGTCCGTGATTGGCAACTGCAAGCATGCTAAATGCTAATGAGGCTCCCAGATGCATAGAAAAGGGGGAGTAGGCGGTTAAGGGTAGAAAACGATCAGCACTTTTTTTTTTTTTACTTCTTCTCCCCGTTCAAAAGAATCCTCGAGCCCTCTCTTGTCTTTCTTCCAGTCGCTCCAGATCTCCACCCTAAGCCTGGTCTATTGCATCGTTTCCACCTTTGGCCTCCGAGTTGCTCATTTCATGCTATGAATAAGTAGCCTATTGACAGTGATTTATTTATGGCGCTCCAAAGGATGTGGGGTGAAAGGAGCGAGAGCTGGACCAGGCATGGTGGCTCTTAGATAGTGTTAGTCTGTGCCAGAGTGTTCAACTGTGTCCTATTTGTCTTTTTGTTTCTTTTTTTTTTTTTTAATACCGTGGATGTCTTTCATGTAGTGAGGCGGTGAAAGCATCCGAACTCATTACTCACGTAAAAGTGCAATTACTCATCAAAATAAATCCTCGAAACTTAAGTCTTCACTCGACTTAACAATAGAAAAATAGAAACTTTTAAATTGACTGAAAGGGTTAAAAACCCACCCTTGCATATTAATCTTCACAATTAACACGTGATGATCTTCAGCGACGTCCAAGATTTATTTTAGAATTACATTCTGAGTTGGTTTTTTTCTGAGTTTTGTTTCCTACAATGCCCACAATACCGTTCAACTAACTGCTGATGGTGGCGCCGTCGGGATTTAGACCTCAGTTCATCTCTACCTAAAGAGCACGATGCAGCGGCGCTTTAGTCAGTTAGTCTTAACCTCGAACATCTCATAGATCGTCAACTAGCCGAGTCTCTGCTGTAACTTGGAGTAACTGCGTCTTATACTGTAGCTGCGTTGCATTCTGGGACTTTAAGTCCAACCTTTGCACCAACGTCTCCATCACTTCTACGCTGAATTTCTCATTAACGTCTCTGGAAAGTTCTGAACTGAAACTCTCATCTGTTAAAGTTCTGAAGATCTAAAGATCTGAAGCCTGTTACTGTCCTTCTAACTTTTCTCGCTCTCTCTCTCTCTATTTCCCTCTCTCTCTCGCTCGCTCTCAAGAGATCATGGTGACACAATAGCTGGAGTGTGTAATTAAATTACCGAAGGCTCTGCTCACGATTTCACAGCCTTAAGAGTAGTAAAGCTTTTGAATTTATAAGTGCTTTTCTTCAGCGCTGCTATTCACCTCTTCCCACCACTCCTCCCAAATCACTCCATCCCTCCTCCAGTTCTCTTCAGCTCCGTATTGAGTTTAGGTGCTTTTCTTCCCAAGCCAAATTGGCTGGTCTTTACCATTTGGAAGAGAAAAAGCTCAAGCTAAGGACTCTAACTTGTCCAGGAACCCTAACTACTTGGCTCATTAGATTAGTTGGCAGGGTTTTTTTTTTTTCTTTGTTTAAATAAATAAATACATTTGCATTACAGATGCTTAAAACTGTCAATCATCAGTTCTAAAGATCACTTTTTAGTCGTTGTAATGGTAGAACGTCATTGACCTTCTGAAGATGTTCAATTAAGCAAGGAAGCTAGTAAGGTTATTATTGTAAGTGTAATGTATGAGGTCATAATACAGGGGGTCCGAAAAGTCAGGAACCATCCATCCATCCATCCATCCATCCATCCATCCAATTTCTATACCTCTTATCCTATCCCAGGGAACTCTGGTCAAAAGGCGTGGGAAAAAAAACACTATAATTTTAGAAAATCAGTGCAAATGTATAGGGGCACTAACTTTTTCATGTCTCTAATATGTATGTCTATGGTTTTGCTTAATACTTTGAAAAATGCTGACTCATAAATGGAAAACTGTTTGTGACAGGTGTACCGGTCAAGGTGAGCCACCTGAAAGAAGGAACGTCCAAAGACACGCCGCTGGACATCTTCAACTACCTGAATGAAATAGGGTAAGTTACTGGCACATTGGTATATCTTTGAAATGCTATACGGGACACTGTTTTATATATGTGTGTGTGTGTGTGTGTGTGTGTGTGCATGTTTTCTCTTTTCTTTCCTCGCAGGGGAAAGCATGGAGTCGGCCGAATCGACATCGTGGAAAACCGCTTCGTCGGAATGAAGTCCAGAGGTATTTACACTAACATCCATGTGACCTCAAAGGTCTAGGCTTCTTTACATCCAGAAAACATGGATTTAAACGTTGCAAAGAGTGCAAGACTGACCAGTGAATCCACTTCCGTTCCATTTTACCACAGACTGGCAGGTAGATATCTAAAACTCCAGATTTTATTTGAGATTTGCTTGTCGCTTTGGTCTAAACGAAAGATGAAAGTGTTTGCTGTAGAAACTGCAGAAAGCGGAACTGACAGCCTGTGTAGTGAAGTGAGAGATCGCGCGTGTGCTCTGAGAGCTGCGCGTGTGCACGTGTTGTGATTCTTCAGCTGGACGCCGAGTCATTTCTGAGTAACGGATTTGGAAACGTTTCTCGGGTTGACGGTTGTCAACGGAATAATGCTGAACAGATGTGCGGTGGACCTGGCAACCCTCCTCTGGCCATTAGCGCTCTGTTTGTGTTTGTTGTTCCCGTTGGCTCAAGCTCGCAGTCAGCTGTCACACTGTCAGTCAGGATGAAGTCTGAAACCTTCCAAAGCCAAAACCTGTCAGGAATGTCGCAGATTTATATCCACCTGCTGATGTCGTATCTGTAAGAGCTGTAAACACATTAACTGTTTTGGTTTTTTTTTCAATAAGAAAGCATGGCATAAACAACATGTTTCTTCAGGCATGGCTGCTTATTTTTATTGCCCTGTGTGGAAAATCATCTGCAGTGTGATATCACACACATCTTCTACTCACCGCCATGGTTACCTCTAAACAAAATAATAACGTTCATTATTTGCATATTATTATTTGTAATAACGCATAAGGAGTGCATTCAGGGAAATCAAGTGCATTTGTAAAAATTTTATTATTATTAATAATAATTACCATGAATCATTAGCAGAGTTGATTATTCATTGGGTTGTTTATGCTTTTGAAAATTCCAAACTCTTTCAAAACGAACCCATTTATTATTGTACAATATACTGTACAAGGACTTTAAAATACACTTATTGAGAAGTTTAAAAAAAAAAGAGCTAAAAATGAATAAATAATCAAATAGCATGAAATTATAATAATTATAAACGGTCTGTTTATAACGTCATGATTTTAGTTGGGTTTTCAGACTGTAGTAGAAAAAAAACAACTCGGGCTTCGGACAAAGGTTTATTAAAAATGAACGATTAATTAATTAATTATTTTTTTTTATTTTTGAGGTTTATAGATAAATATATAAATAAATAATAACAATTAATGTTTTATTAAATATATTATATATATATATATATATATATATATATATATATATATATATATATATATATATATATATATACAGTGTTTCAAAATCAACAGATAAGAATAATATTCTATTATATGATAATATATTTTGCAATAATATAGGAATTGGTCACTGTTGCAAATATCAATGATTTTTATGCTTTAATAATTCAATTCCAGCGTATGTGTTTATAGGATTTGGAAATGTCCCTGTTTTCCTAAAAGGAAACACCCCAAAGCACTGAACCCCCCCCCCACCCCCCCACCCCGCGTCCAAAAAAGAAGTTTCCTTATCCCGTCATTGGCCGTTAGCGGGATCAGATCATGCCTCAGGTTATGTGCACTTGAGTGTAATCTGTGTGTGTATTTCTGTGTGACGGAGACTTTGAAGTGTTAAAACCGTGGCGTTAATTCCACACTGCTGTCTGGGAGAGAGTTGAATCTGCTCAGATAGCGGTGAGAATGCTAAGCTGCTTCGGCGTACCTGTGTTAGCAGGGCGGGACGCCCAAAGGGCCACGAGCCAAGCGAGGTGTAGTTTAACCACACACACACACACACACACACACACACCTCTGTCTCACTAGGCTACCTTTTTTTCTCCTTCTCTGTCTTATTCTCACACACACACACACACACACACACACATACACACACTTTAAAAGATTAATGCTTGCAAATCAGCAGGCTTTTGTCTAGATAATCTGTGCTAGCCAGTCTGTTCCTTTAGGGAGCTTAATTCAGGGAGAGTTATCAGATGCCCCCTTACGGAACTGGAGCACTTTAGCTCTTTGGCTCTGGCCTCACTTAAATCCACAGAGCCTTAATGTATCAGATTGCCAGCTTTCAGTGCTTAAAAGATCAGTCGTCTTTTTTAAGTCCTGTTTTGAGCAGAAGGCTCTATGGTCATTCAGCTTTCCCTCTGCCGGCCTGAGGCCTGCTTCCCCAATTAAGAGCTTTGTGATATAGAGGAATGCTCTCTAGAAACCTGTGGATAAAATTCAGATTTAAATACAGACACTTGGTTCTTGTTCCACCTTTTTAGTTAGAGACTGCTTATAGGCGAGAGAATACGGCTGCTAATAAACTGAGAAATACAGCACCTAGCTAGATATCTAGCTAGCATATCTTGAGTACATACAATGTAAAAGAAGAATGACACTAGGAAATGAGACAAAACTGTAGACAATATCAACTTTTACCTCATACGTGTTGGTAATTTGCTATAAAAAGGCTCAGAGCAAATATAATTACCTCATAATCAGACTTAGCGTCAACAAACCTCTGTGTGTTTTCTTGAATACGATCCTAATTGAACGAGGCATATGCGTATTTACATCTGCTCTGTTAGAAGTCGTGAATTTGTGCTTTTACCATGAAAAGGTGAACACTTAAGGCTTAAGCGTTTAAAAATTCACGAGAATGTTGTTGCTAATCAACTGAGAAATACAGCACGAGCATATCTCTAGCTAGCATGTCTTGTATACAAACAAACAATGTAAAAAAATGTTTTTTTAAAAAAAACGTACACCAGAAACGAGCACAAAACTGTAAGTAAAATCAACTTTTACCTCAGATAGGTTGGTAAAATGCTAGAAAAGAGTCACAGCAGCTAAATTTTCACTGTAATCATGGTTAGCATCAACTGCAAACACTAGCCTAATAGAACGAAGTATATTTCTATGTATTATTTATTCATGAATTGTGCTTATAACATGAACACACTATACAGTCATCATTCAAGTGTATAGAACAGAATAGAATGAGACATACAGAGCTGCGTCTATATCTAGCTAGCGTATCTTGAATACGATGAGACAAATCTGCAGCAAATGTCAACATTTACCTCAGATATGTTAGTAACATGTTATAAAAAGCCTCAGGGGAACTAAATTAACACTGTTAGCATCAACTGCAAACTGAACTTACTTGTTGGGTTTTATTACATGACCCTAATTGAACAAAGCATACAGTTGTGCTCATAAGTTTACATACGCCTTGCATAATCTTAAGAATTAAGAAAAAAGCGTGTGTAAACTTTTGTGTTCAACCGGTTCATTTGTGTAAATTCAGTTATTATTGTGTCCTGTGGACTATATGTAAACATCTGCTATGCGAAATAGCTTTATTCAGGGCAGGACTAAATAAAAAAACCTAAATGCAATTTTAATTGTTCCTCTTACTTTATTTTATTTTGAATTATTAACATTGTTTCAGATTCTGCATGGGGTATGTAAATTTATGAGCACAACTGTATGTATATGGATATGCTCTATTGGAACCGGAGAATTTGTGCTTTTAACATGAATACATTCGTCGTGAATAGGATACTGTTGCTAAGCAACTGAGAAATACAGCACCAAGTACAGAGTGTATCTAGCTAGCGTATCTTGTATACAAACAACGTAAAGGATGAATGACACCAGAAATTAGTCAAAACTGTAGGGAATGTCAATGTTTACCTCAGCTGTGTTAGGAAATAGTTATAAAAATGTTTTAGAAAGGCACAGGGCAAATAAAATGACACTATAATTATAATATATATACTTAGCATTAACATTGTTACAGCTTGTAAAGCTATTTGTTGAACATGACCCTAACTGCTCACATCATACATATATCCTTATGAGAACCCACCTCATTTCTGAAACTACTTCCTGTTTGAAACAAATGACTAGGTTCTAGAGTTATTATGTGGTAGTAAATAGAAACAGTAAAGAGAACTTAAAAGTTTGGATCTCATGAAGCAGCTTAGGATCTTGGGTTCATCCAAGACAGACAATACCTATGAAAGATTGTCTCCTTGATTTAATATGTGCCAAAGTATAAACCTGTTCAAATAGATCAAATTTTAGCCTCCCGTCTTCCTGTCCTGCTTCTCTTTATACAGCTGAGTGACAGCTTCATTTGTGCAAAGTTAAAATATCCGTCTCCCACGCGCACACACACGGATGTTGTAAATTGCAGGGTGGAAGAGTCAGGGCCGTAGATCTTGGCAGCTGAGAGTTGTTACCTTATCATTTCCGCTCGTTACTCTGTCTATAACAGGTGATGGACAGCATGGCGGTCAGCAGACTTCATTATCTTAATGATCATACCTGGACATGAGACCAGACTCAGACTCTTTCAGCATCTTCTAGACAATTTGACAGCTCTATTTATTTAGAATGTCTGCTCATCTGTTCGGATATAATGCTCCTATGTGTCCAATTCTCGTTCTTGTTTCCTGTCAGGTATCTACGAGACCCCTGGAGGCACCATTCTATATCACGCTCACCTGGACATCGAGGCTTTCACCATGGACAGAGAGGTCAGGCGCATCAAGCAAGGGCTGGGCATCAAGTTCGCCGAGCTTTTGTATAATGGTATGAAGCAAATAACTGAGCCAGGTCTTTTTTATATATATATATATTTTTTAACATAAATGTTAAATTTGTGTTATTCATAACAACAAAAACCTGCTTATTAAATATTATATTGATACTAAAATCACATTTATTGGCACACGAAGCAGTAAAACGTCTGAATATTCCGGAACGAAGTGAAAAAGATCTATTATACGTACATGTTCTATTTACTTCTTTTATAATAACACAAACGCCAGTCATAATTGATTGTTGAAAAAAAAATTGTTTTGTGGAAAGCTCCCTGATCTCCTTTTGTTCAAAATTCAAGTTTAATATTAATACACTTAGAGATACAGACTACATAACAGATGTTACATAATAACATAATAACAATAAAACCCGAATGTGAGAACCTAGCTGATCACACACACCTCCTCTCCTCCTTTCGCTCTCACACTGAGCCTCCTCCTTTATTCTCCATCTTTCTCCGGCTCAGGTGTCCTAATCCCTCCGTCTCAGGCAGCGGGTTGCTCTCTGGCCCGTCTTCCCTTCCCATAATAGGATTTGAACTCATTAGCGGCTGATTACAGATCAGTCTCTCTGCAATTAAAGCCACATGGGAGTGAGAGCAGGCGCAGGGGAACGGAGCACCTTACAAAGGTGTGAACAGATTAAACTCATTAGAGTCCCGCGCTCGGAGGAAACGGAGGCGGCCGGAGCCGGAGAGGGAGCGCTCGGCCCCTGCTGTCCCGCAGAGAAGAGAGGGACGGACGGACGGACGGACTAAACGCGGGGCTCTGTTCACACCTGCACACACTCACGGCTTCAGTAGACACTCTAATAGCAAGGGGGGAAATGGTGGGGGGTGTCGAAGAAAAAAAAACGCTGAAGCGTGCGTAGCTCATCTTACGAGTCTTTACACAACGGATCATAACGTTTAGACTTTCTAATCCACTTTTATTATGAATAAAACTAATAAATAGGCTGAATTGAATTCCGCTGACGTTTCGAGGAATTCAGGCCAGGGTTATACGTGATCGTATCCTTGCTGACATCCATTTTCCAGTCATTTATTTTTTGGCATGAGATAAAAGGATCTTTTATGACTATGCATCCCTCTGCTGGAGATTAGCAGAAATATTACCAAGATACATAACTGAAAAAGATTATTCATACTTAGAATTTCATTCACTGTAGTGCTTACTTCTTCTTCCCAAGTATTTTCGGACATGCCTGATGCTTTGGAGCAGCATAGCGCTATATTAAAAGCATGGACAGACTCTGATTGTTGTCATTAGCTGTGTCGTAAATCACATACTATGAGTTTTACATGTAACGGGGTTTAGTAATCAATCGGTCCTGGAAGATTTGTACATAAAACTGACTTTTTACTAAGTTTTAAGGCTACATGAAAGGTTTATCAATTCATATACTAAGCATAAAAGGGAAACTACTCTCATTGGACCCTTCTTCTAGAAACGCTCCAAATATACATTCCTAAAAAAGTTCCTGCAGTGGAACCACACCTCTTAAATACTAACCGGCCAACTGTCATCCAAGAGACTCCAAGTGTGTCGAATCTCTATATCTGTGGATGGAAGGATGAGATCTCCTCGACTGATGAATAATCCTGTATCTGTTTTTCCTGTATTGATTAACGCGTACTTTCTCACCTATGCCAGGATTTTGGTACAGTCCGGAGTGTGAGTATGTGCGCCACTGCATTGCCAAGTCTCAGGAGAACGTAGAGGGCAAAGTGCAGCTGTCCGTGTTCAAAGGTCACGTCTACATCCTGGGCCGGGAATCACCCAAGTCTCTGTACAATGAAGAGCTTGTCAGGTAACCACCATGACTCCGTCTGTCTGTCTGTCTGTCTGTCTGGGCATGTTTTTGTATCTGGGTAGGGACTTTTGACCTAATCTGAACACTTCACTCGTCCATATGAGGAAAACTGCTTATTTATAAAAGCTGCAGCTTTTACTGAAAAAAAAATAATAATAATAATATAAAACTAAAAGAGCCAAAAGCTTTCCTTTTGGTTACTGTGGTTAGTGTTGGGGTAGATTTAGGTGTAGCATAGAATGTCCTCACAAGGATAGTGAGTGTGTGTGTGTCCTGTAAAACTTCCCACAATTAAGTATTCAGATGTGGCAGTTTAGTACCGCAGGGTGTTAAACAGATCTGAAATTAACAACAGTATTCAACCAATGACAGCTATGCAAATGTTTCCATGGCGATGGCATCATGTGTTATACCATAGACAACATTAACTGAACCATTATAAAGTGCTAAAGAGTTGCTAAAGAAATTGGGAGAGCTGGTCACCTCGGATCAAGTCAAGTACCATTATTGTGATTAGATTCATCACCAACAGTTGAATGGAAGCCACTTGGTGAAAAAAAATATATAAATATGGTTCATTCTACTGCTACCGAATGGCGGCAAAAGTTGAGAACAATTAACATCTGGATGGAACATTACACAGAGCTTTGACTACACAGTATTTTTTATGTTTCCAGCATTAGGACCCAGGAGTTACTGATTCTTGTCTCCATGGTTCTTAATGAAGTGATTTATTATTTTTTTTCCAGTTCTGCTGCCTGTTTTTCTTGCGAAAAAACGCATCAAACCATTTCAGATTAGTGACCAGAACCAGCGTAGGCACCTTGTCCTGCGTGTTGTGTCGCTTGGAACAGGTCACTCAGCATGTCATCCATTGAGCTGACGCCATCTGTAGAGGAACAAAAATCTACAAAGTACCAGTAGCTTTAGAAGGTGAAACAAATGTCAGATTCTTTCCTGTGATTTTTTTCCATCCATCGTGTCGTCTTTTTTTTCCCTTCTGCCTTGTCCTGGGAGAACAGTGAGTGTATTTAGTGCCGTGACCCCTGGACGCCCTCGGGGCGGGCTCAGAGCTGACCAAAGCAGAGCGCCCATATGCCCAGGCCTCTCCTCTTGCCTCAGCTGTGCGCTAATGGCCCTCGCGGCCATGCTGGGGGAAGTGGCCCGTTTCATGCTGGTTAAGCGTGGAAGCGTTCGGTTGAAAGGTCACGTCAGTGGATGTCGCTTTGTGTTTCATCGAGACGTTCAAGAAGAAGTGAGCGCGCGAGAGAAGAAGAACGAACGTGAGATAGTCCTGGTCTGTCTCTCTCCCTGCGGTGACTCAACAGGGATCGGTAAATAGTGTCATTAGCACAGTGGTGTCCCTCACACGCTGTATTGATCCAGCAGAAATGTCACAATGTGGCTCACCAGTGATTACACTGACAGCTGTACATACAAAGAGTTACACCCTAGGATAAACACATACACACACAAGGTAGAGGAAGGGGGTCTGGTTTTACATCCCTTGCTACATTCAGTTCAGATCTTTCCCCAGACTTTTTTTTTTTTGCCCCTACATCCTCCGTTTCTTCTTTCCTAAAGGTCTAATTGTTGTGTTAGGCTTCTTACTAGGGTTCTGTGTGCAGCTCAGAGCAGCAGGTAGAAACTGCAGTAATTATAAAATACAGACAGGAAAAAGAAAATCAGATCAATCGGACCGTATTGTTGGATCGGGTGGGGGGGGGACAGGAAAAAGTGTACATTCTGAACATTTCTTGTATTCATTTGGCAGATGCGTTTATCTAAAGCAAGTTAAAGTGAGAGAGAATCCAATCCAAGCACAGAGCTGTTAAAGGAGACAACAGTGAGACAAGTGCTACATGACCGATGCTCCTTTTCCTCAGGACCACCGAACCTTTTAATGAAATGTCCCGCATTCCCACCGGTTTGCGAGAAGAACCGTTATGTAATCCAATGCAGGAGTTTCGTAAGGAACAACATAAAGCTAACAACACTAGATGAGAGTACAGGATGTTTTTCTGACGTTGCAGAAGGAGATTGTTGTTTAGTGTATATAGTCTGCTTTAATACAAACAGGTGACAATTTAAAAGGACCCCCTTTCGAAAGTTAAGCGTCCTTAACCATCCAGAGAACCCCTGAGGAACCTTTTTTGTAGGACTGTTGATAAAGAACGAAGGAAGGATTTATGTGGAAATTCGTTAGCGGGCTCGAACTTTTTGGGTTCCTCAACGCGATATTTGGATGCTTAATGTTTTTTAGCTTTCTAATTTAATTTCAGGGTTCTACATAGTACCTTTAAGGGTTCCACCAGTGGGACAAACTTTAAACCTTTCAGGTGCTAGGTGGAACCTTTTTCTGTAAGAGTGCATTGTGTGATAAATTTCCAGTAAGCACTGTAAAAGCTTTGTCTCTGGGGGAACCCTTAAAAGGTTCTAAGTAGAACCCTATGTCAGATGGTTTTTCTTCCAGAGAGGTTCAATTAGCCTTTAAGAAGCTAAGAAGCAGTAACTATATGAAAAACCCTTTGGTTGCAATACTACTTTGTTGTTGTTTGTTTGTTTGTTTGTTTGTTTGTTTTTTCATTACCATTTCAGAGCTGTAGACAAGATCAGCTTGTTTTGCCATGGAGATGTATGGATTTAGATTTGGCGCCACCACGTTATTGGTAGAAAACGTCTAGTTACAAGGGTTAGAGCAAGTGCTAGTACTAGATGAACAAAACTTTGCTGCATTACCCATCACATGACCATCATTCATCAGCACAGTCACTGTGAACCTGATGGAGAGTACCTGATGAAGCAGTCATATACCTGATTTCTCTCCTCTCTATCCTCCAGCATGGATGTTCAGGGAGACTACGATCCTTCAGACGCCTCCGGCTTCATCAGGATCAATGCGGTCAGGTAGACGCAGACACTTTAACCTCATTAAATATGGATCTTATCTGTAATGGTGTATTTTAACTAGTCATTGCCTGCCAAAACCAATTTTCACTTTCTTTCTAATTCCTTTCAGGCTCCGAGAGCATCACAGGTTGCAGGGTGGAAGCCAGTTGAAGTAGTGACACTCCGAGCTTCACCTTAAATCAGCTTATACGTCTTAGCATACTGTTTTTCTGCTTTTAAGTCTTAGATTACTTTATAGTATACTTTATATTTTTTTTGTATGTGGCTTTCTGACGGTTTATTAAAAACACTGAAACCATCTCTACCATTTTATTGTTCTCTGACATATGGTTGATGGACACAAGTGCAAAGTCTCTGTATTGAGGCAGCATAATCGTCAATCCTTTACTGTTCATTAAAAAAAAAAATAAATAAATAAATAAATAACCTAACCCTAGACCAGGGTCAAAGTAAAACAACGGAATAAGATGTAAGGCTCAAAATGAGGTTCGCATTCTCAGAGACATTGTGGTGTCGTTTAACTGATTTTTTGGGATTGTCAAGTTTCGAAATCAATTATTAAACACCACCTTCATAATAATAAGCTGTTGCATAAAAGAAGCCCTTCCAGAAAGCAACCCACAAAATGCAGTGTCATCTGAACTGCAGTTTGAATTGCATCATGTTTGTTAAGTCCAAAGCTGCACTTTTTGGCCGTGCAGACTATAACATGTTTGGCAAATTATGCGGGCGAATCATTGATGCTTTGGAGCTGTTTTATGGCTGGTACCAGGTTATTTCAACTCGATACCTGGTTGCCTCTGCCACGAGGTAACGATTTTGCCCTTAGACAGATCTTTCAAAAAGATAATGAACCTAAATGATTAGCACAGAAATGCTTGCAGGAACAAAAAACAAAAAAAAACAACCTGTCCTGAGTTGAAACTTGTTGGAAACTTTTGACTTCAAGATGGCCGCCACATACACAAGCCTAAGAATATAAAGGCGGTTGAAATAGAACGGAACTACTTAAAGCAGGTTCCAAGATCCACTGCAAGGCTCTTCAACCTTTTTAGACGTATCAGAAAGAAACTCAGTGATGCTATTCTTTCTTCTTCAGAATAAATTGCACTACTTCAGAAAAACTTTTAAGATGATTCAGTATCCCCACATTCTCAAGCTCAAAATATCATCATTGCTACCATTAAGTGTGAATTTTTTCCACTTTTTTTTTTTTTTTTTAACCAATACTTCTGGAATTGACTATATAAAGTTATCATTATTCTGTGCTTCCAAAGCTAAGCTTTGCAGAAAGTTTGTTTCAACCAAAGCGTTCTGAATATTAAAGCAGAAGGAAATACGTCAACCCACTCGTCATGAAATAGTGACACGATGACAGAAAAATGGACAAGAACCCAGAAGAAATGACATCTCAAACTTGGGCAAGCCATTTACTGTCCACCAAACTGTCCTCAACATACACTTACACGCTCTCTTCTCCTCCGACCTCTTCACTCCGTTCCATTAGCTGTAGCTTTGATGGTCTCTGGGTGCTTTTCAGCGCCGCACTTAGAACCGAGACCAGGAGCCCCCCTGCTGACTGTAATAAGGTCCCTTCCATGGCAATCAAACAAACAGTAAACCGAGACATTCTGTATACACTCCGCAATATGCATTTCACACACACAAACTTCTCATACCAACCTGAAGTATTTCAGTATGTTCCTGTATTATTTGGTTCTTCTACAATCAACAAAGCCTTTAAACTCCATTTACAGTCAGTCTACGTTCACTTTGATTTTCTCTTCGTGCCAGGAGATTAGACCGATTCATGCGTGCCCCAAAGGGCAAATAAATAGCATACAGATTTTAGAGGAGCGTAAAAAATAAAATAAAATAAAACGTTTTGTATTTTGGATGGCACAGATGGAAAAGGGGTGGTCATAGTACGGAGAAATTATACCGTAATTAATTACACTTGGGTTAAATGGTACTGTATGTGAAATTATAAGTAGATAGTGTGTCAACATATTCAGTATTCGGCTGAAAATATACTCAAGTGAAACTCAAAATGTTGTAAAAATTCTAAATGTACTAATATTACTACTGCTAAAATGTTTTGAACTGAGGGAATTAATTAATTCACCGAAAATGGTTGTTGTTTTTTTTAAATACTGACGACCTGGACTGGATGCTTTAAGCTGAAATGTCAATAAAATACAAATAAAAATGTACTGGACTTGTTCTATTAATACAGTATGTGGCATACAGTCCTAGGCTGAATCAGAGAAGAAGAGACCTTCAAGGTTTGTAACGAGTACTCTGAAAGTCAGGAGTAAAAAGTAAGTTTTAAAAAACTAACCCTAACCTTAACCCCCAAGAGTTTTCAAGTTCTTATTATGCGCAGGTAAAGTTTAAATATGCCAAAATAATACTTAAGCATAGTAAAAAAGTACTGTTACACAAGTATTTTCCAACCCTGGATACTACAGTTTGAGCTACTATTAATCATTTCATCATAATCACAGATTTAGGATGAAGCTCCGCCCACATACGTGGTGGCTACAGTCATAAAAACAGGTCCTGTGCCAGCGTTGCTATCGTGAGCTGGTTTGTGAAAGCAATCCCTGGCTCTTGTTTGATCTCCACAATAGATAGGAAGTCAGACACGGACGCTTTGGGACGACATCAAGGTGATTGGTTGTCATAAGCAGGAAGTCATAGACTATGTAACAATATGATAGCAAGGGGGAAAATGGCTCTGTGCCGAGCCCGTTCTCACGTTGCTCAAATGGTAGCTCGAGACGGCGCTACCTGTCAGGCCAAGTATGAAAAAAGGTGAGACTTGCCCAATGGAATTAATCATCCTTGACCTTTGGCCAATTATCTCTCATTAAGGGGTGTCCTCAGGGGGTCTGGGACACAACCAAAGGACATGAATAGTCCAAGTTGTCACACAGAATGAGCACTAATGGGGTGCTTTTCTATCTCTCTCTGTTTGCCTGCCATGATCCTTTAGTGGACAAAGACTTCTATTGTTCTGCACATGTCGCTTGTGAAACCAGAGTCTCGTCAATGCTACTTATGTCTGCCAGACATGCTACTAGATAGATAAACCCACGCCGTACTGAACAAATCGTTCAACCATGTACCCTTTCTGAGTCACACTTTTAGACGCATGCTATAAAAATGTTATTTTTGAGTTGCTCAGGCTACCATTTCATAATCAGAGAAAAGTAGCTAAATGACTAGAGCCTGATCTTAAGGGCAGCAAAATATTCATTTGCCAGCCAGCCAACAGGTTAAAAGTACATTGGCCTAAATATCACATTAGCAACTGTGAACCCAAACATTACACCCAAGCTAGCTAGCTAGCTAAAGTGAGCAGCATCGCTCTGTAAGCTAGCAACCTAGCCTACAGTATAGCTGAAAGCTCCAATCCACCGAGCAATAGTGACAAAGAAAGTTTGATTATTGCATCACAAAAGTATGGTGAGTGTCAAACATACATGCTCTTATGAGTCTAAACAGGATCTTACAAAACATTAGCAAGCCATCAACTAT
Organism: Ictalurus furcatus; assembly: GCF_023375685.1. NCBI lineage: Eukaryota > Metazoa > Chordata > Actinopteri > Siluriformes > Ictaluridae > Ictalurus > Ictalurus furcatus. The sequence goes on from NC_071282.1 coordinate 17,219,011, forward strand.
CAGTTATCGAGCGCTAATATCATTAGCTAAGCTAGTAGTCCGTTTTAGTTGAGTAGTGCTAATACAAAAGTGCATAAAATTCATTTAAATCTACCATTAGGCAGCCTGCATGCCAAATTTGTATATATATATATATATATATATATATATATATATATATATATATTTATGACTGATTTTTATTTATGAGTTGATTGGAGGTTGTTGTTTTTTCTTCACTGTTACAAAGTGCTGACACTGAAGACTCCTTCCAAAAATGTTAAATAAACATCTCCTTACCGAACATTTCACCATGCCGACAATCTGTTTACGTGGCACATCCGAGGTACAAGTCACAGTATTAGGACAAGCGCTTTAATATAAACCCACGAGGTCCTTTGCTGCTGGAACTATAGTCCGAGCTGCTGTTACAGAAAACTAACCAACGCCTTCTGACCAATCAGAATCGAGAATTCAAAAGCGCTGCGGTGTAAATAAATCTATTAGCATTAGCATTAGCATCAGCCATTTTATCCGACCGTGAAAGTGACTCCACTGTGCCCATCCGCCTCCCTGCTTCATTGAACATTATTATAAACATCAGACATCATCACAAAGATACATGAACAATGGATGGAGCAGGTCAGCAGGTCAGTCAGCACCGATTAGGGTAACCCAAAACCTTAGTCCAGCATGGGAGCTCCACAGGCTTTCGCATTCAGTCCAGACATGATGGGAAAAATACTTCCATTCTGAAGTTTGTGAGTTTTGTGAGTGATCCACTCTAAAGTTTAAAACCATAACCTGTTTTGAGGTTATAAATATTTGATCACTGCTAAGTACTTTTAGTCGACGCCTACTAATCTTCAAGGGGATCCGCTGAGTAAATCTATGTTGTGATTATGATTATAATGCAGGACTATGCTGCCTAAATCTTAGGCGTGTTAAGTAACCCTAGAGGTTTGGAGCGTGTACTAATGGGTCTGAGATAGACAGTGAGCTCACGTTCTTTGTCCTGTCTGCTGGATTTATAGCGCACACACCAGAGATCGACGCAGCCGAGCGTCGTTAAAAGATTTCGCTAATGCGTTTTTGCGGCTTTGGTTAACATCCCCGGCTTTATAAAAATGCAGCCGTTCTGCAAGTCGATCGAGCCCACTTTGTCACGATTCAATTAAACAATTATTCGGTTTCAATTACACCAAAGATCCGTGTTTTATAAAAACGATGAACTGATGAACAGGCTTGGAGAGAGCGTGCATCTAGCATACCACGTCAAGCTTTTCTCATTTCATACACCATTTACCATTTGCGAGCCATTTACATAGTCTTTGTAGAAGGTCACAGAGAATGCTCAAAAAAACAACAACAGTACTTCCTTGACAGTATGTACGACATAAAGCCGTCTCTGAGCGTCTGTCGCTGTCAAAGGGCATCACATGCACCTCTTTCTAATCTCCACGCCAGATCTATAAACAGATGGGGGGCCATTACGGTCAAATCCTCAGTGTGTATGTTTTCCGGCGAGTGCGTGATAAAATATTGATGGAAAAATAGAAATATTTTGCCTGCTGCTTAAAGCCTAGTTGGGGCTCTGCTCTTCTCGGGTTACAGTGCTTTTGCACCATCCTGAGCTTTATCTGTCAATGGGCTTTCCACACTCCAACCCTGCTGTGTTCAGTGTGTGCTCAGTCAATAGCTTTTTATCAGAGCAAGTGGATTAACTTACTCGAGCTTACTAGCTAAGAAATCTCACACATCAAATGAAGTTAATTCATTTGAATAGGCACGACAAACTACAACAGGTTTTATTTGTGTGATGCTCAGGTTGCTGCTAACTACTATATTTCATAGTAGCTATATACCTAGAGGTCGATATTAAGCGCAGCAAAAGATTCTTTTATTCAGCTAGCTAACAGGTTAACCTAAATATCGCACTAGCAATTGTGAAACAAAAAAGAACATCACTAGCTAGCTAGAGCTAGCTAACTTCAGTATTGTTAGGAAGAGCTTAGCTTCGCTGGAAGTTCCAAACCAGCAAGTAAGAGTGAGCAGAAATCCGATCTCAGAGTGTCAAACTGTGTATAATAAAGCTGCTGTCTTGCCATAACCAGCTTCGTCATGTTTGGACACAAACCCTCTCCTACACACACAGCACACCCTCCCCAGGCGTGTCAGTAATGTAGCATATTGATCCGAGTCAATAGATTTATTTTGCTCTCTGCAACCTCCGTATTGGAGCTACACCCTGGGGGCCGCTGCCTTGTTTGCTGGGGCCCTCATTATGTCTTTCGATTTGTTTTCTGTATTAGGCGGTGAAGGCTGAGACGCCGGCTCGGTCTGAGCCTTGGTCCGAGTGGGTTAAAGGTGATGCCCTGTACCTTAGATGTGTACACTCTAATCCACCCTCATAATTGAACTGAAAAATTCATTTAAAAAAAAAGAGAGATCTCTGTCATTTCACTATGGGGTAAAATAAACTCAGGGTTATAAAATTCAGCTACTGACTAAAATATCCTAACGATACAGTATGTAATTCCTCTTTAGTAGGTTAAAAAGTTTATGCCATAAACATGTCTCTTTAACAAAAAATTCATTTAAAGGTTTCACAGTAACAAGGGTAAATATTAAATACAATCTGTTTTGTAACTTTAACTTGAATTTTTTGTGTTATTTTAGTTTGCAAACCATATTTATTCCTCCTCCCCTAATATTATTTCAGTAGTATGGGCTATTTTGTGTAGACTGATGACATCCATCCATCCATTTTCCATGTCGCTTATCCTACACAGGGCTGCGGGGAAGCCCGGAGCCTATACCTGGGCACAACCCATCGCATCAACAAATCGCACACATATTCACTCACTACGGACAATTCGGAAATGCCAATCAGACTACGAGGCATGTCTTTGGACTGGGGGAGGAAACCGGAGTTCCCGGTGGAAACCTCCGAAACACAGGGAGAACATGCAAACTCCGCGCACACAGGGCGGAGGCGGAATTCAAACCCCTAACCCTGCAGGTGCGAGGCAACTGTGCTAACCACTAAGCCACCGTGCCCCCAGATTGATGACATATAATCCCAATTTATTCCATTTCAGTTCCAGTTCATGTTTGACTAAAACAACATTTGACCTATATCCAAAGCTAGCCAGAAGCCACTGGTGTTTAGAAATGAAATGTAAAAAGGTGTCATAGCATTAAAATGAGTCTTTTTTAAAAATATTATTTGATCTAATAGAAAAATTTCTGTGTCTGCTGGGGATAAAGGGGTCTATTTCTGCTGCCCTTATCAGTGGGGTGCCTCAAGGGTCCATTCTAGGCCCCATTTTATTCTCACTCGACACGCTTCCCCTGGGTGTTTGAATCCAGTGTTTTAATAACTCTTCATTTTTATGCTGATCACACATCATAGTAAAGTTGTATGTGAAGTGTCACATCTTCAAAGATAGGCTAATCTAAATGCTGATTGTTTTTTTAGGTATTAAGGACCAGTATATCCGAGTATCAGTATTGTGATGATAAGAGATTTTATTTCGAAAACATTTCTGTTTTAAGGTTTTGTCAGATGCAGCACTTCGTCTCTCCTGTAATATTTACATGTTTGCAGTGAGTGTTATTTGAGCTCCATTCGAATGGAAACCTCTCATCGCCTGCCGAGCTTCGCTCACTGATGTTTGCCGTAATGACAAGAAAAAGACCGTTGTAAAGGACAATGCTTTCTGAAATTCTCTCTGTCATACAAGTGTATTCATTTATTTATTTATTTTTGCTTTCTCTCGCTCTCAGCTCATGGTGAGAGGATTGCACAAACAAGTCCATTTACCCATTATTTCATCGCAGTCACTGATAGCAACACAATAACTTCTACATATGGGGAGTGCAAGGAAAAGAACACGACAGGTGGGGAGTAAGTGTATGAGAGGAAGGGGATGGAGGATGGAGAGAGAGAGAGAGAGAGAGAGAGAGAGAGAGGAGGGGGAGAGGGATGGAAAGGAGGGAAGGAAGGAATGGACAGCAGGGAGTGGTCAAGCCGTCCCAGCGGAAAGAGAGAAATGATGGAAAAACATCTGTAATTTTCTCCGCGGGGTCCCTGCGTAATTGAGTCGTTGAAAGTACAGACTCCGTGAGGATTCAAAGCAAAGTGGTTGGGGGGTTGGACGAAGAACAGGCGAGAAGGAAAGGAAAGAAAGATAAGGAGAGACACCGACGACTGGAAACATATTTTAAGAACCTACTTTACCGTGTTTTTTTTTTTTATCGCTTCACAGTGAGAAAGACTTCATGTTAACAGCACTAAAACCTCAACACATTTTCCTTTTTTCCTCTGAATTACAGGATACACGTTTATACACACACATATAATATTACATATCATACATTTACGGTCTATAGTGCGTACATTTGCAGTATACTTAAATCCTTAGATGGATTTATAATAGCTTTTACTTATTTACCACTTAATCCTATTTGATGGCTACGTTCAATTGTACATTATGCTAAGTGCAGGATCAATAAAGTATCCGTTTATTAATTTATCTATCTACATATGTGTCTGTATACGTATCTGTCTGTCTCTGTTTGCATACCTACATTTAATCGACGATTCTTTAAACCCGTAGGTTTTATGCGTTTCTCTACACTACATGGAATTAATGGATCAATTCTCAAAAAAAAAAAACTACAAATAATCTAATTACTGACCTTATTCTGACTAAGACAATATTCTGATTAAGGTGTTTACATGAGTTGCTTTTAGAATACTCCTTTCATGTACCCGTTTTACACGTTATAGGACAGAGATCGATTAACGGCACACGTGATTACTTACCATACACGTCATTACTTCGAGTATGACTTTAGTCAGATTAAGGTCATCAGAAATCGCTGTTTACGTGGTAGTTCCTTAATCAGAGTATTGTCTTATTCGGGTTAATATCGGATTATTGTTGTCCATGTAAACGTTGTGAGAGACATACAGTGTTGGTGTGATTATATAATCCATTCATACTGACTGAAAAGAGTGGAGCACATGCGGAAGTTTTTTTTCTTGAGCGATAAACCAAAGAAGCCTAGCAAAGAAATCTCCCATTTCTTCTCAGTGCTATTAACAATGCAGATGTGCCATCATGTTACATCTGCATTGTTAATAGCGCTGAGCCGAAATGTCATGGTGTTGCATTTACGTGAATATCTCAGTGGTTTAAAATGAATAGTAACGAGCTTTACACAGGATTTGCGCTCACCTTTCTCAGACTTCATGTTACATTACGAGATACTGAAGACGCTATGGGCTGCTCATATTACACATATCTGGCAATCTTGCTCTAAATGAAGAAACTAGCATGATTTCTGCATGGCAATATTGCAAATCACTGTCTCTGCAGGTAATTTTGAAATTATATGACGGCATCGATGCACTTTTAATCATTATAAACGGCACCTTTAACCACAGATCTAGAAAATGCAGTGTTTCAGGTTCTCTGATACAAAACTTTGCCTTTCAATAGGTCGCCATTCGTAAAATTTTCATTATGTCTCTCATTATGTCTGTCTGGAGCTGACAGACCCACACTCTAGGCAGAGAAAGTTCTGATTTTGTGGTTTGGCAGCCATCCCAGACGTCTTGAAACACTCTTGCACTCAAGTCAGACTCTCACTCATCTGTTGATACACACATGCAGATTATTCATGAATTTGAATGAGAGTCTTTTGTTGTCTGACACCTGATCAGCCCTGTACTGATGTTTAACTGCCCTGAGAACGTCTACGATTACTGATGTGCAGTTATCCCTATCCTGCAGTCCCACTCTTCTCACCACGTCTGCCCTTCTCACACCTGCTTTAGATCATCATTCCAGACGAACTAGTTCATAACGGTTGTGACGGGCTCTTTGATGCAAGGGTTTGACTTTGCAGCCCAACCTGCTCCTGAGTTGGAATTCAGCGCAGAGCCACATGTTAGCAATAGCCGAGCTCAGATCTCACTTTTGGCAAATAGGGGGGGTTTCATCTGGATGTGTGAGTTAGGCGGAGGTAAGGGCAACCCCTTGATGAATTTCCTTCCTGTGTTTTTTGAAGGTGACAAATGCCTGGGGTTAACAGAGAAGGAAAAAAATAACTGCTTGTATTACTCACACAATCACACAACACTCAACGCATGACGGAGCAAAAATGAGCCAACTCCATATGTATGACTTTTAAATGCGTAATATTTTACACCCTGTGGCATGCTTATGGAATTAATTCAACTATTTTTTTCTATTTCACTACAAAACTGTAACACTCTGCCCCTTCATCACTTTTACCTACTGTACTGTCGTGTCTCCCAGCTGAAGCCTTCTTCCCAGGGCTTGATCTTGATCTTGTTTCTCACAATATTTAGTGCCACATACCAAAAGCTCATATTCCCGGTCGTAGGGTGAACGAAATCCAGAAGGCAAAGGCCATCCATAATTTGCATAAGAAGGCTTCAGATTTGCGCCTATTTTAACACATTTTACTTGCACCTCTTCCAAAAATACCCAGGAAACCTCCAGATGTTCAATGTTAGACGCTTCCACATGTGCAGGATGAGGGAAACTCCGAATTAGTTCATCCTCTAAATGCGGACTGTCTCTACAACGGTATCATGTTTTCAGAACTTCTAGGATCTGTAAATAGAGTTTTTTCCCTATTATTTCATGAATAAATGTTACAAAATGGCATGTCACAGCTGGCAGTCATTGATGCGCATATTTTCCCTTTAATGCAGAATGAACTGATATCTACAATCCAGCCTGTGTTTAACAGGTGACATTCTGGTACATTTTTATGTAGCTTAATGACATTCCTCTACAATTGTTTCTCAGATTAAGATTACATATATAACGCCAGAGCCTGAGAAAAGCAAAGATTTTAACAAACCGATTTTAGACAAATAGGCCCATTCATCCTGTCTACGGATCCACTGAAAATCCATCACAATGAAATTAGAATTAAATTAAACCCTGCTGAATTCTCAAATCTGTTTAGTCAGAAGGTGGTGATGTAAAGTAATGCCACTTTATAGCTGTATAACGCACTGACAATTTATAGCTGCTATACTGCAAGTGATAACGGGAATGAACTAGCCTCATGGATGTTTAATGAAAATCATTGAACGTAACTATAAACGTTTCAAAATATGATGCGTATTTCTTCAACTAATTACAAAAATGAATCTCTGGCTAATCGCTGTAGTATAAGTGGAATTTAATATACTTCATGATCCCTTACTTATTAAACAAGGACAAAGTGAAAACACAGGAGTTATCAAAACACCAAACCGGCATACCAAATAGTATGTCAGCCAGCACTATCAATTTTAAACATTAATGCCATTTTAACATTTTAATTGTAATTATTTAAATATGTAATTATCTAATTCTGGCAAGAACACTATTATAACACTCTAAGCACAGCTTAAATTCAAAGAAAATGTATTGACAGGTGGTTATGCACCATATGGCCAAAAGCTTGTTGACACCTGACCATCACACCAACATCTCATTCCAGATTTAGTCCCCTTTACAGTTATTATAACCTTCACTCTACTGAGAAGGCTTTCCACTAGATTTTGGAGCGTGGTTGTGGGGATTTGTGTTCATTTATCTAGCCTACAAGAGCATTAGTGAGGTCAGGCATGATGATGGGCGAGAAGATCTGGGGTGCAGTCGGTGTTCCAGTTCATCCCGAAGGTGTTCAGTAGGGTTGAGGTCAGGGTTCTACGCAGGACACTCGAGTTCTTTAACACCAACATCAGCAAACCATGTCTTCATGGAGCTCGCTTTGTGTACAGGGGCATTGTCATGCTGGAAATGGTTTGGGCCTCTTAGTTCCAGTGAAGTGAAATTGTAATACTACAGCATACAAAGACATTCTATACAGTTGTGTGCCTCCAATTTTGTGGTAACAGTTTGGGGAAGAACCGCATATGTGGTATGACTGATGGACTGGGGTTCACAAACGTTTGGCCATATAGTGTAGAGTAAAAAAAAAAAAGAAATAGACGTGAATTGACAACAAGAATGAAGTAAATTAAATAAAACATACAATACGTTATCCTTTAACTCTTGAGGCAGTTTTGTTTCTTTCCTGTCTGACTTTGAGGTAAAATATCTTCAATGTTTTACTAGAATAAAGTTGGTTTGATTGGACGTTCGATATTCGCGGATATGAGGAAATTAAGGGACCGTCTCTAAAGTTACATACGACATTCTTAAACACGTTTCTAACTTCAATAGCATTTGAAGGGAATGACTTACAGTCATATAACCAACTGTACAGTGTTCATCTAGGTGTCAGCTATAACGCACACCTCTTAGATTTCTGATATTTAACAAAATAAACTATTAAATCATATATAAAAATTGCCATGTGTTTTATTACTGCATGAACGCATACACAAAATATACCATAATTTAAAGCTCAATAGCATTTGAAGGGAATGACGTACAGTCATATAACCAACTGTGAAGTGTTCATCTAGGTGTCAGCTATAATGTACACCTCTTAGATTTCTGATATTTAACCAAATAAACTATTAAATCATATGCAAATTAGATATGAATTTCACTACAGAATGGGCCCATACACAAAATATGCCATAATTTAAAGCTCAATAGCATTTGAAGGGAATGATGTACAGTCACACAACCAACTGTAAAGTGTTCGACTGACACTGACTGACACCTAGATGAACACTTTACAGTTGGCTTCATGACTGTACGTCATTCCCTTCAAATGCTACTGAGCTTTAAATTATGGCATATTTTGTGTATGGGCCCATTCGGTAGTGAAATTCATATATAATTTATATATGATTTAATAGTTTATTTTGTTAAATATCAAAAATCTAAAAGGTGTGCATTATAGCTGACACCCAGATGAACACTTTACAGTTGGTTATATGACTGTAAGTCATTCCCTTCAAATGCTATTGAGGTTAGAAAAGTGTATAACAATGTCGTATGTAACTTTAGAGACGGTCCCTTAATTTCCTCATATCCGCGAATATCGAACGTCCAACATCAAACCAATTTTATTCCAGTCAATGTTTTTGGGGTTTCTCCCCCTACTAAGAATACATTGATCATTTATGTAAATAAATGTGGATTTAATATTGATAACAGAAGTAAATGTAAGTGAATTCATTTCAGTCGACAATTTGGAGGTTGTCACATTCTGACGTATTGTTTATTCATTTATTTATTTAGAACGTAGCTAGCTTGCTAGCGCTGAGTGTGTAGGAAGGGGAGAAAGACAAAAAAACACAAAACACTGTGGTCTCGCGCTGTTTCCTAGCAGCGCGACGCGTTTCCGGTTCCTGGGTCGGCCTCGCTCAGCGCTCGTTCGCTCGTCGTGTTGCCGCGTGAGCTGCCGCCGTGGTGCTAGAGAAGGAGGGAGGAGGATGATGATGATGATGATGGCGGAGCTGGCGCAGGGACAGGCCTCGGTAGCAGCAGCAGCGGCGGCGGCGGCAGCAGCAGCGGTGGCTCAGCCCGGGATGAAGACAGACGGCTTCGCCGACGCTTTGCACCGGGCGAGACAGGTAACGTTAACTTAAGTGCGCGAGCGCAGCTGTTAAGGCACGGAAGTGTTTTCTCAGGAGTGAACTTTTTCTTTTTTAAAGCGGCGCAACCTCAACAGCTCCGACACGCTCCTGTACACACACGGACACCAACATAGCTAGCTAGCTAGCTAGTTAACCAAGCTAGCTAACGGGCTAACTTAACACACTTGCACGTAAGGAGCTGTGTGCAGATTTAAAAAAAAAAAAAAAAAGACTTTGCGTCCCGAACAAACAACGACAACAAAACAAACAAGTGCACGAGCGCTGCCGAGACACGCGCGCAGAGCTCGACGTGACTGCTGAACAACTTTCAAACTGTCCGAGCCGAAAGTTTCTTTAAAACACCCAAACACACACAGGAACAACCTGTTGCAACGCTGTAAAAGTTACTTAGCTGCTAAGCTAAATGCTAAGCTACATGCTACCCAGTGTGGCCTAGTTCCGCAAAAGCCTCTCGAGCACCTGATTTCACGCGAAACACCATGACACGCGCGGAGCCTTTCTTCCTTCGTGTTTAAACTCGTATGAAGATTTCCGTGTTGAATTTAGTCGTGTACATGTTACCCCCCTCACCAGGTGTAGTTTAGTTTTATTCGGTGCTTTTATTTACTCCAAGGAGAAGGTGGGGGGAGAAAAAAAAAAAAGGACTTTCATGGAAATAATCCTACACGCGCGCGCCAACAGCACGTGAAGTAAAGTTTTAAAACCCCGCACTTTCAGGAAACTCGCACGCGCTGACAGGGTGTGTGGGGTTTTTTTCCCTTCATCTTTCTGTGCTTGTGTCACTAAGGATATCGGCCTGCTACTAGGATTTAGCATGTGGCTGGGAGGGAACTTTGCTAACTTGGCTAACAGACGTCAAACACGTGAAGGAGGGGGAGGAAGAGTTCAAAAAGTGAAGCGAGCACGCGCGATCAGCTGCGTCTTAACCAGGTTTGGACTCTTGTGTGTATATATCCGAGTGCTGGAGTGTACGACACGGCCATTTGCACCACACAAAAGTTTTGTTTTTAACCCCCCTTTCCTCTTCTCCTTCTCCTCCTCCAGCTCAAGGCCTCGGTACAATTTGGGTAAATTAATAAACCTCTGAATGCAAACCACCTGATTGCTGAGTTGCTCTTGGCAGCTTTCATAAACTCGCTCAGTGAAGAGTAAACACACAGTTGATTGCGTAAAAAGTAAAACGGCACAAACAAATCCCACCAGGACTGTGAGTGACTATTTCTCACTTTAAATTTGGTTCCAGGATCATCTTAAGTTGGAAATAAACCCCGACGACGGTGTGCTCGTATAGGAAAATAATCAACGATGGGGTTTAATCATGAAGCCGAGTGACTCTTAATAGTGCTTTATTGAACAGCAACTTTATTCGGGGCAGATGTGGTCCAGGTGGTAGAGCGGGTCGTCCACTGATCCGTCCCTCCGCATGCCGAAGTGTCCTCGGGCGAGACGCTGAACCCCGAGTCGCTCCTGATGGCAGGTTAGCGTCTTGCATGGCAACTCTGCCGTAATTTGTGTGGATGAGAAACCGTGTAAAACGCTTTCTAGAAGTTAAACGGCGCTATATAATAGTGCAGACCGTTTACTTATACGTATACAGCGACGTCCGTGAAAGCTTGGTGGTTCTCCTCTCATCACTTGCGTCACAGAAGCTTGTGTGATGATGAATTTTTCCCTGCTCGATGATCTCCTGTGTTTTGAGTGATAACTCGAGGTTACGTCGTGGAGATCCTACACGAGGACGCATCGAGGTTCCCAGGCGGAGTAATCCGATATAGTCGGAGCACTGCATATCATGTAGGAGGCGACGTGACGTCACGTCACATCACGTCACGTACGGGTCGCGCAAACCCAGCAGCTATAAACGAAAACCTTCCCCGATCGGCCTCTCCGTTTTAACCCGAAAGACAAAAACACGGCGTACGTTACCGAGTCCCGAAGATGTCGGAAAGCATCAAGTTGCAGCTTTAAGGTACGTTCACACCTACCGCGGCCAGAGAGACGTCGTTTTCATCGAGAGCTGCCGACTAGATGTGGGCGTGTCCAGAGACGCGACAGAGTTCAGAAAAGCTGAACGCTACGCATATTTGGAATCGCTGTACATGTGAACGTACCTTTACCTCTGACTGCTGCAAAGCGCCGACACTGGAGACTCCTTCTTCCGTAAACGTCTGACCAGCGTGTTCTTACAGAAAGCTTCTCAATACTATAGAAATGATAACGCGTTCGAACGAGCGTGTTAAGCAGGATGAATCCACGCCTTCTGACCAATCGGATTTGAGAATTTCCCAGCACCCAAAGTGTTAGAACTCACTAACGTTGTCATAGGCGACGAAAACACGAATCCTGATGTGTTAGGAATATCGCATTGGTGGCTTGCTTTTTTTTTTTGTCCTTTTCCTCATTTATAACTTCCATACTTTCCAGGGTGCCTGGAAAATTCTGGACTTTTCCGGTATAACCCTGAAATAATAAACATTTCTAACGGTGTTTCCTGAGCCTCAGTGTGATAGCATTCAGGTTGCTGTATAGAAAGTGATTAGAAACGTCCTAATGACTTGGTCAGTGCATTGAATACCCTTTTCAAGTTTTTTTTCTAATTTTTTTTTTCTTAACCCGTCTCTTAAAAGCAACAGTACAACAAAAGTAAAAAATCAAGTTCACATTTCCAGAGCAAGTTGTAATCGAGTTTCACACCTTACGCCGTACCAGTTTTCGGGCCGGTTCTCTGAGATTCGGCGGAGGTTGACGATCTTCATCGGCTCACCGGTGAGCGCACCTGTATATATTGAGATGTATATACAGGTGCATGTCAAAAAAATGAGTATATTGTCGAAAAGTACGCCCCTCCCCCCAATTTAATTCATGGAATTGTACTTTCATATATTCTAGATTCATTACACATGAAGTGAAACGTGTGTGTGTGTGTATTTATTTATTTATTTATTTATTTAATCCTTGTGATTACGGAAATCAAAACTCCAGTATCTGAAACTATTCGAATAAAGAATTTGTAATACAGAAATGTCGACCTTGTGAAAAGTATGTTAATTTATGCGCTGATGCGCGGTCGGGGTTTTAATCCTTTTGCACGTATTACTGCGTCGACGCGGCGTGGCATGGAGGCGATCAGCCTGTGGTACTGCTGAGGTGTTCTGGAAGCCCGGGTTGCTTTGATAGCGGCCTTCAGCTCGTCTGTATCGTCGGGTCTGGTGTCTCTCGTAGATTCTCTATGGGGTTCGGGTCAGGCGAGTCGGCTGGACAGTCGAGCACAGTAACACCACGGTCAGTAAACCAGGTACTAGTAGTTTTGGCACTGTGGGCAGGTGCAGAGTCCTGCTGGAAAAGGAAATCAGCATCTCCATAAAGCTCGTCAGCAGATGGAAGCATGAAGTGCTCTAAAATCTCCTGGTAGACGCTGCATCGACTCTCGACTTGAGAAAACACACTGGACCAACACCAGCAGATGACTTGGCAACCCAAATCATCAATGACTGTGGAAACTTCACACTGGACTTCAAGCACTTGGATTCTGTTCCTCTCCACTCTTCCTCCAGACTCTGAAACCTTGATTTCCAAATGAAACGCAACATTTACTTCCATCTTCCCCGTGATTGTGTGTGTGTGTGTGTGTGTGTGTGCTGAACCAGACTGAGAGATTAAAGGCTCAGGAAACCTTTGCAGGTGTTTTGAGTTGCTGATTAGAGATCTTCTCAGGTCGACATTTCTGCATTATAAATTCTTTATTCGAATATTTTGAGATAGTGGATTTTTGATTTCCATGAGCTGTAAGCCGTAATCAAGATTAAAATAAAAAAATAAAAAGGCTTGAAATATTTCACTTTGTGTAATGAACCTAGAATATATGGAAGTTCCACTTTTTGAATTAAATTGCAGGGGGGGGAAAAAAACCAAACTTTTCCACAATATTTACATTATTTGAGCTGCACCTGTATAATGTGTGTGTGTGAATGAATTTTTTTATTTATATATATACACACACAGGAGCTACAGAACTAATAGAGATCTGTCTTATTTAGTGAAAATATGACAGATGTACATGTCCAGTTCCTCGTCACTGTGTCTAGCTCAATTCTGTAACGTTATGTGGGCGGCCATCTTGGATAACCAGAATCTCTCCGTGTGTATTTTACCTCAGTGAAGTTTGAGGTTATGTGGATGATAATATACCCCCCACTAATTTAGTAAATATGGACTAAAATAGCAGCACATCGCCTAACAATCTCGTTTGAAGCAAATATATAAATATCTATTTGACTTATTTATTGGGAAGCTTTTGATTGAAAGAGAAACGCTTCACTTGTTAGCTACATTAGCTTTGTAGCTGCAGCACAGAACTGAAATGGCAAACTTGAGGCACTGAATAGGTCTTGGGCGATGGGTTACATTTCGGCCAAGTCCAAAAAAAAGGTGTTAATTAAACATGGAGTGCTTTTTAAGCATTCAAACACTCATTTTTGTGTTTTGCTGTTGAGATGTTTTATTAAATGACAGGAAGCTTGTTTTATTTAGACCTTTAGATATTACTACTACGATATTTCCAAGCTTGTGGATATTTAAGAAGCATGTATAGTTTGCGTTGCTGAAGCAACATAAAAGACTTTCTTAAGAATACGGGCGCTTTCTCGCACACCCAAATAGCTTTGTGCTGTAGTTTGAAGACTTGCACGTGTTGGCTTGCAGTTTTTATCCCCCCCTCCTTTTTGCATGACACTCAGCTTCCAGGTTTCTGAAGGTTCTCTTTTGTCCATTTCTGTCCACACGTTGAGCTTTTATCAAGTCCCACTGAGTGAAAATAGAACTGGGCACGAGGCCAGCGAGATTTTACAGCCTGCATGGAAAAGCAAGATCGCCAAACACAACGTGGCTACCGGTTTATACCAGAAAACGCCCTGACGCTTAATTTGTGTCTATTGTCGGCCGTCCCATTCAGATCCAGTACACTGTTTGCGCGTCGTGTTTTCAGAAGCTGACGTCTGGCGCGGTGTGTGAAGTTTTAACCGAAGCACTCACGGTTTCAGCAGCTACAGAACGATTTGATTGTACACTAATGTCACGTTGTAATTGAGCTCCGTTTGCAGTCATGGTCAAAGTCGTCATCTTATCAGCATGTTTACGGCTCAAGCCGAGCCAGACCTGCAAACACACACACACACACACTGTACTTCAGTCTAATGACAGCTGTTACAGGGCTGACTTTGGCATGAAGACACCACACCTGTTGTAGGTAGGCAATTGGACTCTAGCGCACCAGCTGACTCGCATCGTCGCTTCTTGCATCAGTAATGATTTCATCACGATCAGAGTTTGCTCGGATCTAACAAGCGCTCGGGACCAGGGACACCAAATATGACGACGCTTTTGTTCATTTGATTAAAAAAATTAAATAAAGTATAAAATACCTTCCATGTTGATTCCAAGTCGAGTACCAGTGAATAAAATGTAAGCGTTTCCATGAAAGACTCTTTGATTGGTTGTAGTGATGTTGCTTGGGTAGACGGTTCATTAGCCAGCCAAGTAAAAGCTCCAACGTGTTGCCCAGTCCTGTGTTTTGGACGCTTGGGAACCTATTTAATGTCTTGATTTGACTGAATTCTGGGTTTGTACTTTTTTTTTTATCTATAAGTCTATAAGTCGTCAAAAGGTGCGTGGATGAACGCTTTGACCACCCCATCGTCTGGGAATCGCGAGTTCAAAACACCACGAATCACGACCACGGCCATGCGTGGGCCGGGGTCCGAGAGAGCAAAACTGGATACGGTTTATGCACCCTTTAGGATCCCTGTACACCATTTTAACAATCAAATGTACATCCCTGCTCTTTCCCCACGAACGACAGAGAAGCCCCACTGCATTTCCCTGCCCTGGCTCCAAAGAGCCACTGGGGTTACAAGTGGCCAGTTGTTGGGTCTGAATTCCTCCAGCGGCTGTCGGAGGCTTTTTCTTGCCTGGGTAGCAGATTTATCCGCATGCTCGCATTGCTGGCATTCCAGCATTCCCAAGAAAGAAGCTTTAGCCTGAGGGGACAATGTGGAACGCTCACTTGCACTTACACTCGCGCTCCCTCAAACCAATTCAACTCAATTCCACTCAGAGTACCTTATTGGCATGATTGTTTACATACGATATTTCCCAAGCACTAATATAGTTAAGAAAGGAGAATTTAAAAATGAAGAAGAATAAAATAAAAATGATAATAGGAATAATAATACAAATAGAATTTAAAAAAATAGTTAAAATAATAAGTAAATATGAATTTTTGTTTATTCTCTCGCGCTCTCATTCTCTCTCTCTGAGGCATCAGAAAGTTTGACTCTCTAAAGGTGACGCAAGCCTCTAATTGAGAGACACTAATTTGGAAACATTATATTTTGATTTTCTTTCTTTTTTTTTTTATTCGAGTCCTTTCCTTTGTGAAAAGCCATCAATCATGCCGCCAGGCAGTCATCTCAATTTTCTGTAATTTTCTGAAAGGCTATACTTTTGAATGGCTAAAGACAACACGGGGGGAGAGCGATGGATGAAACAATTCAGAAAGAATGCACTTTCTTTTGTGTGGAGTTTCACTTTTATGTTTAGCGTGAATGCCTAAACTGCGGATCGGAAGCTACGTGACTTTATTCAAATTCTTCCCCCTGTGAAAAGTGCACGAGCGATTATTGCGGCTCGCTCTGAGAATATGATGGTGTGTTTTTTTTTATTTTATTTTTAAAGTTACGATCTCGTCACAAAGGCGGGAGAGACAATTGTTTAAAGGTAAGAAGAGAAGCGAAAATCGTCCGTTATTAAACGCGCCGTATCGATTTCGCTTTATCGAGACCGGATGCTTCGTGAGCGCTGACGTGGGGAAGAAGTTAAACAAGCCTTTCTGCTAGCGGCGGGTTGTGTCGGCGTGAACGTTACCCTCCGCTCACGCTAGCGAGGGACAAACCCGTTCGTCTTCCACGTACGTGCGCGACACGGCGCTGCGATTTCAGCGACGGAGCAGTATTTTAAATAGAGTTTTTCTCAATTCTATGCAAATTGTATACGACTCCAAACGAGTGACGTGAAATAGTCCCCGGACCAATCCGATCACGCGTTATAGTCTGACATTTCTTCAGTTCCCAACTTTAGTTCCCACTTACGATTAGTTCCCTTTTACTGTTTGACTCACTGAAACGGAAGAAAAACTTTATAACCCTGATTATAAACATTCATACACGACCTCTCGTTAAACGTCTATAGAGACGTTACGAAATAAAATAAAGCTTGGAAGGAAGTAACGGAGATCGTTGGTGTATGTAGCTAGGACCGTTAGCTTGACCGGCTTATCTGAGATAGTATAACTGCCGCGTGTAAATTAAACGTAAACGCTTTTTAAACAAAAGTCGCGTTTATAACTCGTATTTCGGGCTGTAGGACGTACCGCGCCGTTTAATCAGAAACGAAATAAAAAGCGTAAGCAACGACGGTCTGTTAGTACGCACGCGCAAGAGACGTGAGCGGCGGGTCACGTGCTGGTTTGACGGAAACGTTTGCGTAAACCATGGATTTAAACGTGAGAATATTTCTTCAAGTTAACTCGCAGTAACGCGTTGTTGTCGCAGATGCGGAGCTAGATTTGAATCTTTTTTTTCTTTGTGCTGTTTTTGCATTGTTTTGAATCCAAAATGGCTGCATGCTCACTACGTGGGGTATAACATTATGGTACGCTGCGCCGGCGTAGGACGGCGTTTGAGATTCCGCCATAGGAAAAACAGCGACTTGAATAATTCACCTATACGAAACGTTTGCGAAAAGAAGCTATGCGCTTTAAAGCACGCCTTTTATTCTAAGCACTTTTATTTCCTCAGCCGACACGCGCTCGCTGGCTAAAACAACAACATGGCGTTCCTAAACATTCAAATATCTCTCTTTTTTTTTTATCTCACCTTTGAATATGTAAATATTAAAAAAAAAAATTCAAATAATATTGGTGCTATGAATTTGTGTATATAAATGAAATGTACGTACCACAGTGGAGAGAGAGATTGTATTTTATTTTTGTATGTTATGTACTGAGATTTCAATTATTTATTTTATATATATATATAATATTTATATAAAATATTTATTTTATGGCAATCGGTCGTCTGTTGTGCACTTTTTTTCTTTTCTTTTCTTTTTTTTTGCGACGCTGTACTTCCTTTGATCTTACTGCATCTTCCTGTGCCCAGATTTGTAACAATTTTATTTTTATCTGCTGTTTCTTTAGATTGCGGCTAAAATGGGCGGAGACCCGATGCCCCATCTGAACCACTCTTCTCCTGTTGTCGATCCCTCAATTTATGGCTACGGAGGGCAGAAACGCTCCCTAGATGAAGGAGGTAAAATTGACCAAGTTAAGATTTGACGTAATGAGAGAGCGCGAGAGAGAGGAAGGAAGGAAGAGACATCGAGTGTTTTTGTAACCTGCACATTATATTTAGGACTCTTGGTATATTGTAGCTAATGAAATGTATTTAGTTAGTTAGTACATCACAGTTAATTTACTTTGATTTAGCGATTGATTTTTGTTTAATGTTTCAATCATTTTGCTTAGTAGATTATGGATAATATAAATTGATTGCATTATCTTTTTTATTTATTTATTTATTTTAAAAATACAGTTGACTAATTTGCATTAAATTATTTATTTTGGTCTTCAGAACTTGTATTTCTTCCTAAAATATATCTAAAATTTTTTCCCATGTCAAGTAACAGTCTTTGTATCTTTGTTATGCATAATAATAATAATAATAATAATAATAATAATTATTATTATTATTATAATTTTCTGTAAAACAGCCTTCGGACGGGGGGGGACCGCGCCCGGTCCTTGCCCACTTTTTTTCTTAATCTATATGTTGGCCTTGGCCATTTATGGAAGTAGATACGAGACGTTTAACTTCTCTGTGTAGTCTCAGGGTTTATAATGGCACGTCAAGGTGATTATTACATACAAGCTGAAGATGGCCGTTTTGTCTCGGCGCTCGGCTTGAAGAACCAACAAAACAACGTTTCGGTGTTTTCAAGGTTACCAGACACTCAATCTTTGTGTGTAGAGCTCCGTAGTGCGCGTGTAGGTATAGGTGTGTGTGGTGTGCGCGGCCTCTCGGCTCAGTGTTATTTCTGGTGGGGATTACACAACGGCACACAAAGTAAATTAAGTGTGTAAGCAACAGCAGAGTCCAAGCCACCGCAAGGACAGAGAAGGGATTTATCGGGCCTCCGAGTCCTGACACGTGGCCGTCATAGACGACGCAATAACCCGCTCGCTTTAAAGCTCCACCACGAGGGGAAAAAACAACAACCCTCGGGCCTTCGGCGTGACAGCTGCCTGAAGTCGTTTCAGGAAGTGAGAGGGTGTTGTGTGCGGTGCATGAGCCAGACCATGAGCTCCAAACTCTCTCTCACACTCACACACACACACAGCGTGTGCAGATTTCCTTACTCGCGATTATTTAGCTCGACTGGCAGAGATTAGACAGCGACTGTGACGCAATGCACGTAAATATACCGAATAACAGTCCCCGATATGATGTTTAGAAAGACAGGCCGAGCAGATAAGCTCGTATTTGTGCGATCACTCCATTAGCGAGTGCACGGGGCAAGAAAAAGCGCCGGGTCGCTGCCCGGTTCCGTGTTTTGCTTCCTGGGAAACCTGACCGACGAGGGTAGGTATACGTAAAATGTGGTTGCTGAATAACGTACGACTTTAGGTTTTACGGTTTGAACTTTTCACCGTATGAGATCCTGGTGGGAAAATGTCAGCTTGCGGTATCGATTGAACATTTAAAAAAAAAAAAAAAAAACGCCACACAAGCCGGTGACGGAAATTATTACGCATCAAATCACCGATTGTTATTGTTTCTTAGAAAAGTGTTTAAAAAAAAGACATTTTCTGCATGAACTCTGTTACACTGTCAGTGTTTATCATATTATCGTCGTCGTTGTATGGTGTGTGTGTGAGAGAGAGAGAGAGAGGGAGAACACGTGTTCCCTGAGCACCTTTATCCGTATGGCAATTGTTAAGGCTGGGGTGATATTACAAATTAATTTTTTTTACATATCTTAAATTGAGATTGACGATACTATTTCTTTAATGCCTACGAAGACAGCGTAATTAAGATTAAGCCGCCAGTTTTTTTTTTCTTACACGTCAAATCACCGGCATCCGTTCAGTACCATTTAATTTGTAACTATTAAAAAGTTGGTTTTTTTTAAAAATCACGTATTGCGTAATCGTTTATCACGATATCGATCCATCGCCCAGCCCTAGTGACTGCTCCTTATGTCGCATCATCCGTGCGTGCAGTTTTAATCCTAGTAAAACCGTCGCATGTTCTAGCCAATTCAAAACAATAATCCAGAACGTCACGCTATTAAAGATGACGTAGCTACGGATAGATATTCTAACGCGTCTGGTTATTTGCCTGAGCCGGGCTTTGTACAGATTTAGGCTTAGTAGCCGACAGACCCGTTTTACTCGTCGTGTGATGTTATCTTTACTTCTCATCCAATCAGAGGTGTGGTGTTGTTTTTTTGGGTTTGGTTT